>NC_081377.1:43370016-43445016 GCF_030684315.1 Stegostoma tigrinum | reverse complement strand
TCAATAGCTTCACTTACAGAGAACTGTAGTTAATAGCCATTAGCAATTGCTTTGATCTGATTCTAAGGTTCAAACCAATTTCCAGCACAGCCCCGGTCACAATGGAAAATAGATTGCAGGTTTTCACCTGTCTAACTTGTTGAAATCATGAAGTAGAAAGCAGTGATCAAAGGTATTTAGATCCATTTAAAATATTGTACAATTACTTTAATTTTGCTCATCCTTACAATAACAACTTCTATTTATGTTGCACCTTTATTGTGAAAGTCTTCACAAAAAAATGACTCAAAGGAGCATTCAAACAAAATTATGAAGAGCGTATTTGCAAATTGAGATTCCTGTTCATAAAGAATCCCACACTGAAGTATAGTAACAGAGACATGTTTGTCAGCTGAGTCTTTAACTCTTAATTGTCTCTGAAACAGTCTGAAACTGCAAACCACTCAAGTTCGGTGACAATTAGAGATGGGCAACTCATACTGGCCTTCTCAATAAGGACCACGAATTAGTGAAAAGATATAAAGTTGAACTTTGATCAAGAAGCTTTATTTCATACAAAAGTGAATAAGCTCACTAAACATCAATGGTAAACATTATCAGGAAATTTGGTAATTAGAGAGGCTGTATAATGCTTCCTATAATATGTGTGCTGTATGAGATTAAATATTGTTTTTGAAAAAATAGGGGCTTTAATTTAAAACTGTTCATTGTTTTATTATAACAGTTTGATGACAAATTGCTTCAGTAACAATTGCATAACTGTTCTGGCACCTCTTTCTACATTATGTGAAGGTGCCAGTGTTGGACGGGATTGGACAAGGTCAGGAGACATATGACACCAGGTGATAGTCCAACAGGTTTATTGGAAAACACAAGCTTCCAGAGCGCAGATCCTTCATCAGGTGAAAAAGCCATTATTCTGCAACTATTGTTTGACATAGCATCATTTTAAACCTATGTATTACGTACAACCACAAATTCAACATAACTGTTACATAACTTTATGAATATTCTATGTCCTACTCATACTGACAATTTGAAACCACAGAAAACAATCATTTATACTCATGTTAAGCAGCAAATATTTTTATTTTTAAGTGTAGTATCCCACCATTCCTGACTTTGAAGCGTTCAGCCCAAATACAGATTTTCAATAAAAAGTGGCAGAGGACTGAAAGTTTGGCCATCAAATTTTGACCTAGGTCACCAGCAAAGACACACTTTGATAATTATAAGCCCATGTGAAGGATGTTTGACTTTGATGTTTTAAATACATTTAATACGAGACAGCTGTGGTTTAAAATGTGATACATTTAACCTGGATCCAATCTACTAGATGACAGCTATGTTGGCTTCTAAGACTGGTCCTGAGCTCTGATGTCTTCCATGCAAGAACCAACTGTAGTGAATATGTTTTTGCAAGATTTCAGAGATCACCATATGGTTTCTAAAGGCAACAGAACAAATTACTTTAAACTACCAGATTGCTGTAAAATACATTATTGTATATGCACAAGAAAACATTTTAAATTTTATAAATATGAACTGCATTGTATTTTTGTGATGAATAATCATGAGAATACGGTAAAGTAGTATTGTTATTGTGGGGAAGAAGTCACATGCATGTGATTGCATGTGCAGTAAAACATTGCTACCATTTGAGATCAAGCCCATTAACTCTCACTTTCCTGAAGTTAATGGTATAAACAACTGGCGTTCTTAAATTTTAATCCAATCGCTGATCACGGGTTTTCATTACATGAGAAAAATTTCACTAAAAATCATCTATCGTTCCAGTCATTTTTCAAGACCATACCAGTTAAAGATATAGGTTCTCTTCCAGAAAGTATATTTAATCTAGTTTCTTCTGAATGTGGAAAAGTTTTATTTGGCTCTATATGGCTTATAGATTCCATACAGCTTGGAGAACCACCGGTCTAACAGCAACATCATCTATTCTTCACTTGTTTGTACAAGTCAAAGGTTACGGGGTCATGTTCAACAACACAGACTTGAATGTGCAAATTAAGTTCACACTCTCCAGTTCAACACCAACAGAGTACTGTGCTATTCTTTGAAATTAGATGTTACATGGAGTTCTCCACCTGCCCATTGTTTTGAGAAAAGCTTGGAAGTTATCCCTTACTGTCCTGTTCCAATATTTAACCCTCATTCAACACCACAATGTCACAATACTAAGGCTTTCAGAGGTGTATTTTGTCCTAATTTTTAATGAGGAAAGGTTGAGACAGAGGTACTATGCAGTCTGCTTCAAAGCACACAAAGTAAAGGGCTTGTAGGTCTTTTGTTTTTTATTTCTAAATTCTGAACATTGGAGCAGCTTGGGTGGTTGAGGTCAAGCTCCCACAGAACCAGAATTTTTAGTTTTAATTTCTCAGTAGCAGTTGCTGGGGTCTTGAAGCTGGGTTTGGAAGCTGCAGTACATCTTTGCCTGCTTCTTTCTCTCTCAGCATTTTCTCTCAATGTTTTTCCTTCTGGACTGGAGATTTGCCTGTGAAACAATCTACTTTACTGAATTTGCCTTTGCCAAGGGTGTGTTTATGGGATGTTACTATATTGGAACAGTTACTGTTTAGCAGTTAAATAATATATTATACTGTTAACTTTTCCAATTGAGTTAAATTATTCCAGTTTCTTCTTTCTTTTATTCTATTCCAAATATAGCATATCAATAAAGTATGCTTTGTTTCAAGAGTGGTAGTTTGACCAATCAAATTCCATCAGGAAGCCAATGCCTGGCACCTGCTTTTAAAGTAAGAAAATATTAGGGTCTAGGCTATCTCCTTGATATGTTTTGAGAGGGTTTGTTCTGGTCACAACAGCTGCAACAGATCATTTGGTCATTTTTTGCATTGCTTGTGGGAGTGTATTGTGTTCACATTGGCTGCCATATTTTTTTACAGCAGTGATTATGCTTTGAAAGTTCTTCATTGGTCGTAAAGTGTTTTAGGTCAAAGTGCAAGTCTTTCTTCCTGATCTTAATCTGATTGCTTGTATTAATTCAGAGAGAGTAGGAACTGCCAATGCCAGAGAATCTGAGATAATGCTGTGTGGAGCTGGATGAACACAGTAGGCCAAGCAGTATCAGAGGAGCAGGAAAGCTGACATTTTGGTTAATAAGGGTCTAGGCCCGAAACGTCAGCTTTCCTGCTCCTCTGATGCTGCTTGTCCTGCTGTGTTCATCCAGTGCTACAGTTTGTATTAATTGATTTGCTTATTTTTCCATCATTTTCAATACTGACATAACATTTGCTATCTTCCAACCCTCATTGAGGGCCTGATCTCTCTAATGACCTACAGCATCAGCAATTTCCGATCTGCATGGTTTCTTTTATTTATTCATGAGATACGGCATTACAGGCTAGAACAGCATTTACTATCCATCCCTAATTATGTAGAGGGAAGTTCAGAGTGACCCACATTGCTGTAGATTTGAAGCCATGTGTAGGTTAGATTAGGCAAGGCTGGCAGTTTTCTGGGCCTTCATAAACCAGAATCTTTTTGTTTGTGACAATTGATATTGCTTTCAAGGTCATCATTAGACTAGGTTTTTAATGCAGATTTATATTGAATTCAAATGTTGTCCCCTGTCTGGTAGGATTTAAACACGCATCCCAAGAACATCGGCTTGGGGTCGGATTACAATTTCACTGCCTTCTCCCCTTTGGTTGGGTTATTTGGACCATTTCACTGAATCAGACAATTAAGGAATGCCCTTGTGAAAAACAATGGGAGGGAAATATTGCTTTAAGAAATGACTGCAGTTTCTGAAACAAAAAACCTTATCCTGCTTTATGAATATCGCCTCTTTCTAGTTTAGTTTAGGAGAATGAGAGGAGATGGAATGACGAGGAGATTTGCAAGGTGGAAGTAGAAAGGATGTTTCCTCATGTGGGGCAATCTGGAAAGCAAGGTCATAGTTTTAGGATAAAAGGCAGCAAATTTAAAACAGAGATGTAAAGAAATTACTTCTCTCAAAGAGTTGTGAATCTGTTGAATTCACTCCCCCAAGGTGTGGTGGATTATTGGACATTGAATACATTAAGGAGAGTGACAGATTTTTAATTAGTAACAGGCTGAAGGGTTACGGGCAGCAGATAGGAAAGTGGAATTGAAGCCCCGAATGATGGAGCAGGCTCGAGGGGCTGAATGACCTACTCCTGTTCCTAGTTCTTAGGTTCATGTGTTCCTATTTACAAAATACTGAGTTGGCAAGAATATTTTTCCAATGAGGATGGGGTATATTTGCTTTTCCGGGAGTGAAGATTCACAAGACTGACTCCTGGGGTGCTGACATTGTCCTCTGAAGAGGTTGAATAGACTGGTTCTCTATTTCCCAAAGTTCAGATGAATGAGACACTGGGATGTTGTGAGATTCTGTGGGTGTTGACAGGATAGATTCTGCAAAGATGCTCTCCCTGGCTGTGGAGATTAGACTGCGAGGTCACAGTTTCCTATGAGGTGGTGGATATTTAGGATGGATATGAGGGGAGATTTCCTGAATGGAAGTGTTGTGAATCTTTGGAATCCTCTTTCCTAGAGAGCTGGAAATGGGTACGCCAGAAATCCCTAGATATTTTAATGCTAATGGAATTGAAGAGTACAGAGAAGTGGAGGAGGTGGATTTGAGGAAAAAGCTCAGACATGACCTTATTCAATGATGAATCAAGTTGGACAGTCAGGTTAATCCACTCTTTTTTCCCTTTCTTATGATGCCAAGCACATGACATGAATATAAAACTAGAAAGGTGTGAATTTGGAAATGTATTTCACATTTAAATGGCTACAGCCAGTGTTATGTTTGCCCATAGCATTCTTACAGTTCTCGCCATTCAGCCTTCCAGAGATAAAAAGAGTGGGAGCAGGTCACAGTCTCCAGTAATATTCACTGGCAGTGAGATTTAACTGGAATCCTTGCGGGGAAGTCATCAACTGGTGGAATGAGGTTAAAGAGGCAATCTAACCTAGGAAGAGGTAGAACTCTTACCTAAGTTTAGGTCAGATAGAGCTGGAAAAACACACATGAATAATAAAAATAATCAGTGAAATGTCATGTGTAGAGGGAGAGAGTGGCGAGGGAGAGGCTGAGGAAGAGAGAAAGAGTGTGGAGGGACAGAGTGGAGAGGGAGAGGCTGAGGAAGAGAGAAAGAGTGTGGAGGGAGAGAGTGGAGAGGGAGAGGCTGGGGAAGAGAGAAAGCGTGTGGAGGGACAGAGTGGAGATGGAGAGACAGAGGAGGAGAGAAAGAGCGTGGAGGGACAGAGTGGAGAGGGAGAGGCTGGGGAGGGAGAAGCTGCTGCCCAATGGACAAGTTTGAAGGAGACTTCCATTTCCAAAGCACTAGTAGTCAGCTCATCCTGAGCTTTCCCATAAACAGAGAAATCAACATCTGGGAAATGTCCAGACTCAGTTGTCATTGTTGGGCAATAGCGTCCACATGTTCTTCATGAGACAGGTACCTTAAAAGAGAACGTAGTTCAGGAAGCTGGTTTGATAGTTAAAGGGAGCCTGTTAGAAGGTGCATTTTGCATTCCTCCAGCACAATATAAGCCTCGGGAACTGTAACCAGCATCAGAAACACGTACAGGGGATAGCTACCCAGTGAGATCCCACTGGAACCGAGACAGACCTCTATCCACTACTCCTACTCATTGTTGTACCGTCAAATTGTGGATAGTGCTCAACCTATTGTATCTCCAGAGTTACTTGAGCAGATGATGGAAATGTTCACTTTGAATACATTTTCCATTGCAGTAATGTCACTGATAATGTATACAATATGACTTGATACATTTGCAAAAGTGCAGAAGCGATTTGAGAGAATAATTCCAGTGAAGAAACAAATGCTGGAGATCACTGCAGGTCAGGCAGCCTGTGTTTGTTTTCAGTTTTTTTTTATTAATGTCTTGCCCAGTGGCTCAATGGTTAGCACTGCTGCCTCACAGCACCAAGGATCCAGGTTTAATCCCAACCTTTAGTGATCATCTGTGTGGACTTTGCATGTTTTCAGTTCTGAGGTTAGATTGGGAGGATGTGACTGTTCACTTTGGAGAGAAACCATGGAGGGAACCTGATAAAGGTTTTCGAGATGAGGACAGTTCTGACCAGAGGGGATAGGAAGATAAAAAAATGTGAGGCTGGATGAACACAGCAGGCCAAGCAGCATCTCAGGGGATGGGAAGAAACTGTTTTCCATTCTTCAAGGACCAAAAGCCAGAGGGCACTGTTTTAAGGTGAATGGCAAAAGAGGCAGGAGTGATATGATAAGAAAAATCCCTCACCCAGCAAGTAGATAGGGCCTGGAAATGTGGTAGAGGCAGATTCAATTGATGCATTCAAGAAGAACATATTGGAGGATTATTTAAATAGAGACAGTGTTGATGGTTTAAGAAAAGGTAGGAGATTGGCACTTTGATGTAACGGTCATTCAGAAAGCTGGTGCAGTCACAATGGGCCGAATAGCCTGTATCCATTCTCTGTGATTTATCCCATTCATTTATTTTATATGAATAGAAAAAGTTTAGAGGGGTATGGGCCAAATGCTGGCAAATGGGGCTGGATTATTTCAGGATATGATTGGCATGGAAAAGTTGGACCAAAGAGTCTGTTTCTGCGCTGTGCATCTTTATGACTGTATTGGATATTTTTGACGAACTTTGTTTAAGGTGATGGTTTCAGTCTAAAGTTTACAGCTCAATGCTGCCCTAAGGTGAGTGACCAATTTATTCCGATATTTGCATGTGAAAATATATTAACACAGAATGTAAAGCAGAGAGCCTCATTTTCTATCACAAATTATGACTTTTTTATTGATGATTGTAAACAATACATCCAAAAATCTCAAACAAGAACCAAAAATACACAAACAACTATCTTTTTAAAACAAATTCTGTGCAATGTTACAGTAAGGATTGAAATTCAAAGTGCAGTGTACATTTAGACAGTTTTTTTTTCTCTGTTTTAACAATTGTGCAAATTCAAGTACAGTACACAAAGTCCTTTTATTGAATTTCAGGATGGGGGACCACTCCGTTCCCTCTGCACTGTCTCTGCAATTATTATTTGTAACATTGTAAGGAACAAATTACTGCCGATGCTGGAATCTGTACTGAAAGCAACAAATGCTGGAGATCGCTGCAGGTCAGGCAGCCTGTGTTTGTTTTCAGTTTTTTTTTGTTAACGTCTTGCCCGGTAGCTCAATGGTTAGCACTGCTGCCTCACAGCGCCAGGGATCCAGGTTCAATCCCAGCCTTTAGTGATCATCTGTGTGGACTTTGCATGTTGTCCCGTGTACGCATGGGTTTCCTTCCAGATTCTCTGGTCTCCTCTCACAGTCCAAAAAACTGTGCAGGGTAGGGCGGGGTGGATTGGCCATGCTAAAATCGTGTCCGGGGATGTGCAGGCTAGGTGGGGTTAGCTACGGGAAATACAGGGTTTCAAGGATAGGCTAGAGGGGTGGGTCTGGGGGAGGGGGGGGGGGAGTGGGAATGCTGTTTGGAGAGTCAGTGTGGACTCGATGAGCCAAATGGCCTGTTTCCACTCTGCAGGGCTTAGTGCAATGGTATTGACTGAAGGCGCTTTTCCAAGTCATCAGGGTCAGAAATCACACCACACCAGGTTACAGCCCAACAGATTTAGCTCAAAACCCAAGCTTTCGAAGCCTCACTCCTTTGTCAGGAAAAATACTTTGGTGCAGCGCTCGGAGAGCTTGTGTTTTCAAATAAACCCGGTGTCATATGATTTTTGACCTTGTCCACCTCCGTCCAACGCCGGCACCTCCACATCACTGGGTACCAGGAAGTCAGAAACAAGACAGGCACGGTAAGATCCAACAGATTGTGCAGCCAGACGTTACCCCAGAGGCTAAACATCACTGGGTGACCTGGAGCGAAAGGGCAACTTGTTGGACGTGCAACAGACAGCCCAGAGTACCTTTTGGATGTCCTGGTTCCTGTAAGCATAGATGACCGGGTTGATGAGGGAGTTACAGATGGCCGGAAGGATGGTCATGTAAGTGTACACTGCAGGGTAGGTGGAGTCTGCTATCAGGCAGTAGATGGCGAACGGTAACCAGCAGACAGCAAAGGCGCCGAGGATGAGGGCCAGGGTGGAGATGCCTTTGCGGGTGGTCACGTAGTGGGAGCTGGACAGTAAGTGTCTCTGCACGGCGATCTGGTGAGCGTGGCGGCACACGATCTTACAGACCTGCATGTAAAGCTGCAGCATCATCCCGAACACCATGAAGAAGGAGACGGAAAGGATGATCAGGTTGTTCTTGGTCAGGGGCCTGACGATGCTGCAGGAGGAGGGCTCCGACAGGCAGTTCCAGCCCAGGACGGGCAGGAGCCCCAGGCTCAGGGATAGGCTCCATGTCAGCAACAACATGATGTAGGTGCGGGTTACTGTCCTCTCTGAGTAATAGGTCAGGGCGTTGTACAGAGACAGGTAGCGGTCTATGGTGATAGCCAGCAGGCTGCTCACCGAAGCGGTGAACGATCCGACTAAGATCCCGACGGTGACCAGACTGATCAGATCAGAGCGCAGGCAATAAACGAACACAAAGTGAATGATCAGCCCGAGACCGGTCAGCAGGTCAGCAGCAGCGAGACTCCCCACCAGCAAAAACATCGGGGTCCTCAGGGCAGGCGTGTAAAAGATGACAGCCACCACGATGGCATTCTCACAGGCGATGACTGTCCCAGAAACACACAGCACAATGTCCCAGGGATTGAGCGGAGTTTGCTGCAGCGCCAAGGCTAAATCTAAACTGGTCTCCAACCAAGCCGCCTGCTCCTCACTGGAATTCTTCGAGATATTCTCATTCATCGTGTTGGCTGTTCCCTGCGAACGTGGGAGAGCGGGTTTGGACAGTTAAAACAATGCACTCTAACCTCATACATGGTGAAAACACAGAGAGCTGTGCTCGCTGCAGATCTAAAACAAAAACTCCAAGTCTGGAGACACGGAGAAACACCGCTTCCAGTCTAGTTCTGAAGTCTGTTGAAATGTTAACCCGGTTCGAATTTGATTCATTCATTGTCACGTGTATTCAATATAAAATACAGTGAAAGAGTTTTCTCTCTCCGCTGTCAGACCTGCTGAGATTCTCCAGCGATTTCTGTTTTTACTCCTAATTAACTGCGATGCTCTGTAAACACAACACGATTCTCCGTAACAAAGAGAAACAGATATTGCTGGAGAAAACCCGCTGAGTTTCTCCGGCAGTTTGCGTGTGCTCCAGATCTGTAGTTCTGTTGTATTTCGCGTTTTTCCATCACCTTTCACCACGCACAGCTCACCATCATTTACTGTATATCACTGAGCAGATACGATAGCACAGCATTTACTCCCCCCCCCAAAAAAATTAAGAAATAGTTAACTAGAGCAAGCAAAATATTCACATTCCCCCCCCCCCCCCGCCCCCACCATTTATCTGCAATCCTCCAGAACAAACACTGCCGCGGGTTATACCTTGAAAGTAAGCAATGCACCGCGCTGCTTCTGCGTGTCTCTATTGCAAACTAAGCTTGGTGTTACCTGTTTGTGCAGATGTTCCACATTCAAATTCTTCTCCAGGGTTTGCTGGCGGTGCACAGAGTCAGGGCCTGACGCTGTGACTTGGAGGAGCAGCTCTGACTGTTTGCAGGCTTGTGTCTGTCTCTGTTCTGCTGCATCTGTGAAATTAGCAGAGTGCAGAGCTGCTGGAGTTGAAGTGGTTTTTTTTAAAGTGAAGCAGAGACTGAGTCACTGGCCTGAGCTGATTGATGCACAGGCACCTCACTGACGTCAGGCCGAGCGCAGTCATGAGCCGGTCCCGGGGACGCGCACTGAATGTAAATCAGCTTCATTCATAAAAGTTGTGCAACCAGCTCCCGCCTCACACACACACACACAACAAAGGCTTTACAATTGCTGTACTGCAGTGAAATCAATACCCGCTCTGGTATAAACAACAGACATGCACTCACCTGGATCAGGATTCACAAATTTTTAAGGGAGTAGGGACAATCCTATCCTCACCGTTAAACACTGAAAACACATCGGGCATGTTATTCCGTCTGAAAACGCAGGGCCAGCTCACGTTCTTGGCCAGAAACGCCGTTCTCATTGAAGGAGGACAATAAGCCTCAAGGACACGACCTCTACTTGAAATCTACACGAAATTGCAGGGTTTAGTAAATACTGAAACAATTTACATCCGTGTTGTGGGTAGGGTATTCGAATAATTGGACCGGGAATTGATGTCATTGTATTTTTGTGACTGATTTATAATGGACTTAGAAGGCAATTTTTAAAAAAAAATCATTTATTCGTGGGCAGCGGGAGTCGCTGGCTCGGCCCGCATTTATTGACCGTCCCTAATTGCCCTGGAGAAGGTGGTGATGAGCTGCGTTTTTGCTTTCAGTAATTTGGGTGATAGGGCCGACAGAACTGAAATCAAGAGCTAAAGTTTCTGGTCCAGTGACTTCCTCAGAACTGTTTTTATTATTTCGTTTTTATTATCTAACAGGGCTGATGTTGTGCTAATGGACAGAAATAATGACTAAGTGGCCAGGACATTGTATCTAACTTTGTAAAACAGTGATAGAAATCATTAATTACTGATTCATTTTTCAGAATGAGGGCCTCAGATGCTGGAAATTATCCTCGTTTCATTAAACCCCTGAATATTGCAAAAGAAAACCTTGTATCTATATTGTGTCTTCACAGCCACCTCGCTCAAAAGTATTTACAGCCAGGGAAGTACAAGTGAAGTGTAATCGCTGCTGTAATATCGGAACAGCTAGTTTGACGACAGGATGCTCCTATAAACTGTGAGGTGGTAAT
Organism: Stegostoma tigrinum; assembly: GCF_030684315.1. Lineage (NCBI taxonomy): Eukaryota > Metazoa > Chordata > Chondrichthyes > Orectolobiformes > Stegostomatidae > Stegostoma > Stegostoma tigrinum. The sequence goes on along the minus strand of NC_081377.1, from coordinate 43,434,170 downwards.
GACCAAATAGTGGAGCTGGATGAACACAGCAGGCCAAGCAGCATCTTAGGAGCACAAAAGCTGACAAATGACCTAATAGTATCAGAGATAATGGGAACTGCAGATGCTGGAGATTCCAAGATAATAAAATGTGAGGCTGGATGAACACAGCAGGCCAAGCAGCATCTCAGGAGCACAAAAGCTGACGTTTCGGGCCTAGACCCTTCATCAGAGAGGGGGATGGGGGGAGGGAACTGGAAGAAATAGGGAGAGAGGGGGAGGCGGACCGAAGATGGAGAGTAAAGAAGATAGGTGGAGAGGAGAGTATAGGTGGGGAGGTAGGGAGGGGATAGGTCAGTCCAGGGAAGACGGACAGGTCAAGGAGGTGGGATGAGGTTAGTAGGTAGCGGGAGGTGCGGCTTGGGGTGGGAGGAAGGGATGGGTGAGAGGCAGAACCGGTTAGGGAGGCAGAGACAGGTTGGACTGGTTTTGGGATGCAGTGGGTGGGGGGGAAGAGCTGGGCTGGTTGTGTGGTGCAGTGGGGGGAGGGGACGAACTGGGCTGGTTTAGGGATGCAGTAGGGGAAGGGGAGATTTTGAAACTGGTGAAGTCCACATTGATACCATATGGCTGCAGGGTTCCCAGGCGGAATATGAGTTGCTGTTCCTGCAGCCTTCGGGTGGCATCATTGTGGCACTGCAGGAGGCCCATGATGGACATGTCATCAAGAGAATGGGAGGGGGAGTGGAAATGGTTTGCGACTGGGAGGTGCAGTTGTTTGTTGCGAACTGAGCGGACCTAATAGTGTTTTTTTTGTGGAATTTGATTGGACAAGGGAACTCTCCAATGTCCTGTGTCCCCAGCCTGGTGGCCTAGTAGTTAGCACTGCAGCCTCACAGCACCAGGGACCTGGGTTCAATTCCAGCCTCAGACAACTGTCTGTGTGGAGTTTGCACATTCTCCCCGTGTCTGTGTGGGTTTCCTCCGGGTGCTCCGGTTTCCCCCCACAGTCCAAAGATGTGCAGATTAGGTGGCTCGGCCCAGCTAAATTGCCCGTAGTGTTCAGGGGTGTGTGGGTTATAGGGGGATGGGTCTGGTTGGGATGCTCCAAGGGTAGGTGTGAACTTGCTGGGCCAAAGGGCCTGTTTCCACACTGTAGGGAATCTAATCTAATCAATATTACTGGGAATGTCGTGTACCATTGACAGGGAAACCTGCTGGCCCCAAGCAAAGCCACAGCAGCCACAATGTAAATAATCCAATATGTAGTAACTATAAATCATCATTTCACTGCATTCTCTTCTCCAAACATCACTTCTTTGTACTTTCCACAGTACGACCTTGGTTTCTCTTCACCTTATCTTTGACTAACCGTGGAATCAATGGTTCTAGGGGTAGGTGGATCTGAAGATGAAGCTACCAGAAGATCCGTCCTGATTGGATTGATTGGCAGAAGGCCTAGATGGGCTGAATGGCCTGTTCACATTCTTAATTCATATGTTCACTTTTGTCCAAATCTACTGTTTCACAAACTCTGACACTTCTTGCTGGAGATTGGTGTCAGTCAGGTGGGTCAGCTGAGCAATGCCTTTAGCCTGAAGTAATGAGCAGAATTTTGTGTGCATCAGACTTTTAGCACTGTCTCTGAGGTTGGTGGCAGGAAGGCAGTGTGAAACTTTGAGGTGGAACCTTGTGGTAAAAACTGAGAGATGTGTGGATGCTAGAAACAAAATTAGAAATTGCTAGAAAAGCTCAGCAGGTCTGGCAGCAGCTGTGGAGAGAAATCAGAGTTAATGTTTTGATTCGAGTAGATCTTAAACCAGGCAGGTTGACTCTGATTGGTTAAGACAATGCCCTGAGAAATGATCCAGTGAATGTCTGTAAATTGAGATAACAAGGTGTAGAGCTGGATGAACACAGCAGACCAAGGAGCATCAGAGGACCAGGAAAGCTGACATTTAGAGGGCCTAGGCCCAAAACATCAGCTTTCCTGCTCCAATGATGCTGCTTGGCCTGCTGTGTTCATCCAGCTCTACTCCTTGTTATCTTAGATTCTCCAGCATCTGCAGTTCCTACTATCTCTAATGTCTGTAAATTATTCTGTTGATATGGAACAAGTACAGTGTGAGTACATGTCCTTTAGAGGATTGCAAAGAGCAGAGCCCTGTATTTTAATACATGTAGCTTCCAGCAGATGCAAATGCTTCATACTGTAGGTCTGACTGACAATCTTCAATTGGTTGTCAGTGTAGTTTTTCACACACTTGGGATTATCCAGCAAATGTTGTCCAGTTGCAGAATCATATCTGATGTTAGCCACTGTGTTGTGAGTGAGGCAATGCAGGCTGGTTGGTACAGTTTGCAGCTTGCTTAATGTGAACAGCTAAAGGGACATATTCAGGAACAAAAACAGAAGATCAGCAGGTCTAGCAGTAGCTCTGTAGAAAAAATCAGAGTTAACATTTTGGGTCCAGTGACGCTTCCTCAGAATGGGCCGTATTGTGTGATATGACATACGGTCTACATACCTAGCGTCACACTAGTACTACAGCCATGTGTATTCTTTTCAGGAATATGGGACTTTATTTGAATATTTTCAATTTGGGCTAAATTGTTTACAATCTCATGCAAGATCAATGTCAAGATGATAGCGTTTGACAATGTGTTGACTGTTTTCACTCAATGTGAAGCGTATTCTTTGCAGTTTGTACAGGAGATTCGCATCATAAACTACAATGTAGTTAAATTACAAAACAGAATAAAAGTTTCATCTAGAACAGGCTTGGAGCTGATGCATTTTTCATCTTTGGATAGGGAATTATTCTTCCACTTCTGACTAAATAGATCATCAGTTTGATGCATTATTGGAAGAATTTGTTTTCACACATAGAGATGTCACAGGGAACTAGATATTGAGTATTTTCATATCTCATTCACAGATTTGCTGACAGAAACTCAGATGCCGTCTATTTCTGCCGCAGAACTGTACTCTTTGATCACGAATAGAGCATTCTTAGGAAGTATTGTGTATCATTCCTCACCAGAATCCAACTTACCCAAGCTGAAAACTGACCAATTTGTCTCCAAAATGTAGGAGTAGGCAGCTGAATCTTCAAAGGTGAAAAAAGACTCTTAATTTGTCTAAAAGCTGACCAGTACAAATGAATAAGGAGTCAATTGCCCCAAGTAGGGTACATTTGGTTTCCCCACTGAGTTTCTGCCACTGTTTTGATAAATGAGAGTGCTGTAAATGAGGTAGCTTAGAAAACTAAAATATCCTTTCCAAAAAAAACCTTCAAAAATAATGACTTTCCTCTAGGATGATTTGGAATTTTTTTTTGAAAAGTGAAGATTTAACAGGCAATACAAACTGAGAAAAACGCTGATTTGGATACAGAACTTAAACATTCTTTGAAATATATTTGTTCACATTATTTTGAGCTCCGCTGTTTGCATGCAGTGTTTCTAATTACTGTGTTTTCGTGATGCTCAGCACACCAAATCAAATCCTGCCAAATTTCAACCAGAGACAACAGGTCATTTGGAAGTCTAATCAGATTTTGTATTAAATATGGGATTGCTAAGAGCTGAATGATTAAAGAGACTGCACTACAAAGAATTGCAAATTCTCCATTTTAGCATCAGATTAGGAAAATCTGATGGAAACAAATTAATTATACATTTTCCAGCAATTAGGGGGAAATCGGCAGAGACACTCCCATCTCTTCTTATTTAAAACTGTTAGTTGTCTCCTAAACCTTACTGTCCGTTTAAGTCAGGTTTTTTTGTTGTGGAAATAAATACTCTTAGCTAAGTTTGAAGAACGTAATTTGAAGACAGGTTGTACTAAATGATCAAATGCACAAATTCTATACAAAGGCTGTCTCAGTTTGTCAGTGATACTTGTTTAAATTATTTTTGGATAAATATTTTGGAAATATATCACTGTTCCTTCACTATCGCTTGGTCAAAACCCTGTATTTCCCTCCCTAATGGCATTGTGGATCAACCCACAGCACATGGCTGCAGCAATTCAAGAATGCAGCTCACCCCCACCTTCAAGGGCAACTAGGGATGGGCAATAAATGCTGGCCAGTCAGTGACTCCTGCAAATAAACAAACAGATAAATAAATAATCCCTTAACTTTTTCTGCTTTTATTGAGAAGTCATTAACCTGAGATGTGGGGCTGAATCATGTGTCTTTTTGGCTAGTTTGTTTGTTGTGTTTAATGAAGGGTTTCTGCCCGCAAGGCCAACCTGGATTCCTCATGTCCCAAACTCACCTCATTAACTCCCTACTCCAATCCTTATAGTGCCCCTCACATCCGACATTAGCCCAATTTTCTCACTTGTGTTGCCCAGAGGATCTCCCCACTGCTGGGATATCCTGGAACCAGACTACCATCTCTGGTGACCGTGCCACGCTTAAAAGCCCATTGTGCATCCTGTTGCAGGAATGCAGAGGTTCATGACCTTTGCCCTGGATGTGACAGGTAAGTGGAAATTAGTGCCCTGCTTCCATGGACAAGAAGCCCAAGCGGCTGCCAGATGGTGTGGTGAAGAGGAAAGATGCCCTCTTATCCCAGGACCAGCAGGGGGTGCCCTGCTGTAGACCTTGACAATCTTGTCCAAAGTTGGCATCCCAGCAGTGCTTTCTCAACCACTTCGACCAATGTGCAGCACAATAGAAAGAAGGTCAATGCCCTTCTCAACTCTGCCATGGTAAGTGCCACCAATTCTCTCTGATACCTCATCCTCACTCTCTTCCTACTCCTGCACCCACCTCCCATCAAAGCTCATGCTCTCCCATTCTCATTATGACCTGTACTATCTTGACTCACTCACCCTCACCCACTCCTACACTCTGATTATTCTTGTTGCCCTTCTTTAACAAGGGAACAACACTGGCTATTCTTCAGTCTTCCGGAAACTCACCAGTGGCTAAAGAGAATACAAACATCTCAGATGTGACTTTCAAACTGATTGATCTATACGGCCGTGCTAATGGAAGTGGACCTGTTTTTCAGATGAGGGAGAAGAAGCAATCGTTTTTATTCCTGGGTTCCTGTGTCTATTATCCAGTTAATAGTGAACACAGCTTTATTCTTATAATTCCTTAGTATTTAGAGTCAAAGAAACCCAGCTCTCTTGGGATGTTCCATTTATCTGTTAATTAGTAACTAATAAGTGAATAACCAAGGCTATCACAGCAAGAAAGGCCCCCATTAAACCACAGCAAAATGAAAAATTCACCTTATCTTCCAACTTAGCACTTCTGGACTCAATATCAAGTTCAACAATTTTAGTTCAGAGCTTCTTGTTTTATGTTGTTTTCTTTTTTCCTTTCTTACTTTATGCTGGGATGGTCTTAGTATTTTTTAACTCTCTATAAATTAATTTGTAGAATGTGGGCTTTTTAATTTATTTACTGATAGGATGAGGGCATGTTTGGCTAGGCTGGCATTTATTGATTATCCTTCATTGCCTGGGGGCATTTAAGAGCCAACCATATTGCTGAGAGCCTGGACACACATGCAGGCCAGACCAAGAATGCAGCTCATAGACTTATGCAGTGCAAAGGAGGCCCTTCAGTCCATCAAGTCTGTACTGTCAAAAATGTACTACAGCCTACACTCGTCCCACTTTCTCCACAGTAGGCCCTTGAATGTTATGACCCTTCACATGCTCATCCAAGTGCTTTTTAAAGATTGAGAGGTTTCCCACCTCAATTACCCTCCCATGTGGCCCATGTCAGACCCCCACCATCCTCTGACTGAAAGCTTTTCTTCAAATCCCCTCGAAACCTCTTGCCTTTCACTTTAAAATTATGACTCCTCATCAACGCTTCAGCTAAGGAGAGCAGCTGCTTTCTATCCACCCTGTCCATGCCCGTCACAATCTTATACACCTCAATCAGGTCCACCCCTTGACCTTCTCTACTCCAAAGAAAACAACCTGAGCTTATCCAACATCTCTTCATCGCTGAAACATTCCAATACAGCAACATCTGGTGAATCTCCTCTGCAACTTCTCCAGTGCAGATTTTCTTCCCTAAACGGCATCGATGAACCCGATATGTTTTAGCAAAATTTTGCCGTCAGACTAACATGCTTATTCTTAGTGAACTCAAATTGCACCACCTGTGTTGACATGATCTATGATGCCACCACCCCCCCCCCCCCCCACCCCGAGCATTAACCTGGGGCTCTGGCTGACATTTCCATGAGACACTGCCTCCCAGTTGTTTTGGAATGGCTTCTTTAGTAATTCATGTCTCATTTAAGCACAACCTTTGTTTCTTCACTCATCCCTTACCACCTTTGTTGGCAGTTGTATCATGAAAGTTTTTTTTGAAAAAACAGCTTCTGAAAAGATGTCTTTTTGAGTTTAACCCTGAATTACTGGCCCCGTTGTCTTTGCTGGGATGGCTGCCTTTCTTGGACAGGTTTGTTGAGCTGGTCAGTCTTCAGCTCAGTAATGTTTGTGTCTAACAACAACAAGCCAGACTGCATATTATTAAGTCCTGTTTTTGGCTGATCCACGTGGAGGGGCATCAACCCTAAAACTATAAGAATATGTGCAAATAATTTTTTTTCTATCTGAAGGAGCAAAGTGATTGGAGATCTTTGGACTCACTGGAGCCTGGAGGAGGTCCACCCCTTCATGTTCACATGTCAGCTATCAAGGCAGGTTTGAGAATAGATGTTCTTCCCATTTTTGGCGAACAAGACAGCACCCTGGAACATAATTCCAACTGTGTTAATGAGTACTCATGATACGCCAATGAATTTAAAGCAGGTTTCTGATGATTAAAACAGAGCAAAATGACTTAGCTGAAATGTTCTGAGAACTTAGCAGCAAATGTTTAGGCCATCACTGGGAAACAAAATCCGTCTCTCCCTCAACCAATTTATTCATTCAACCTTTCTCAAAGGTTTGGGTGGCTCTAGAAAATTCTGCCCAGTGTTGGGATTTAAATCATTCTTACTGTGAAGCAGCTACAGAATCTGCTCTTTGGCAAACCTTCTGGTTTTGTCCGAAGAAACATCATTTTGATCAATAAGACTTTCTGACATCTTAATAAGAACAATACTTCATTGAACGATTCAGTTTGCTTACTTAAGAATTAAACTCAGTTAAAATACCAGCTGTAAGGTTTTGGATATTTTATTTGCTTCATTTTCCACCCGTATTTTAAATTCAGTGTGAAACTTGGGATGCAATTATTTTATATTACTTTCCTGTTTAAACATAGCAGAGCAAATCCTGTGTGTTCAGTCTGTTGTCACCAGTAGTTAAGCTGGGAGGTGAGAATACCTTTACATTGACCTCTCATAGAAGTTAACCTACTTGGAAAAGCAATGCAGTATTATTGTCACAAATAGCATTTAAATTGGTGGCCTTTCTGACATGATCAATCTTTTGTCAAAACAAAATAATGTTTATTATCCTGTAGAAAACACAATGTGCATTAATGCCAAGTGAAAAAGAATGTTATGGGATCAACAAATTGATAACAATGATATGATTTAGAAGGAAGCAAGGATGATTAGATGAATATCAGTATTTGCGTAGTTAAATAAACAATATCCCATAATTTTCTTTTGTGTTTATAGATTTGTTAAAATGAATGTACAGAGATAAATTTCGGCAGAATTTCTTTCATTCATAAGGGCTGTTTACTTAAGACAAGCCTACAATTAGCCTCAGCATGTGGTGTGTTAATAAGATGCCATTTGATTTATACAGCAGGATGTGAATGTAGATAATATCAGGGCTTGGTGTTAGGGATTGTACTTCATATGTAATATCATATTTTTATGTCAAAATATTATCTCTTCAAAATAAGCTTCTTTTGGGAAAGAAAAATGTATAAAGCTCAGAGTTGTAATAATTTATTGTGCAATGTCAGCTTTTTCAACAGTTCAGAAATGTTACACTGAATAAGTGGTGAAAGAAAGAAAGAGTCCGCTTTGTAAAAAGACTGAACATCAGCTCTCAGATACTTCCTCCTATATACTCCGGACTATAACCCTACCATTGAACACCTGGCTATTGTGTTCACAACAGTAACTAACCTCATTTCATCTGGTGATCCCCACCACTGCCTCCAAGCTCAGTTTCCCAACCCCACTGATCTCACGTTTGCCTCCTTCCCGAAATCCACAAACAGGACCACACGGACAGACACATTGTTTCTGCCCATTTCTGACCCACAGAACTCATCTCTTTCTATTCTGATTCGATTTCTCCCTTGTCTAGCCCCTTCCCACTTACGTCTGTGATTCTTCTGACACTGTCAGTTTCAGAAGTACCAGTTCATGGGCTCCAGCTGTCTTTTCTTTGCCATGGATCTGCATTCCCTTACATATCCACCCCCCACCCCCAGCAGGACGATCTCAAGGCTCTCTGCTTCTTCCTGGAGCTAATACCTGAACCATCCTCACGAACCACCACCCTCCCCTGCCTGGCCAAGCTGGTCCTCACTCTGAACGGCTTCTCTTTTAGTTTCTCTCTCACTTTTCAGGTCAGAGGTGTGGCCGTGGATACCCGCACTGGTCGTAGTAACGCCTGCCTCTTTGTGGGAGACATGGAACATTCTCCGGTACAATTGATGACATCATCAGTGCTGTATCCCTCTTGTCCAGAATTAGAAAAAAATATCATCCATTTTACTTCCAATGTCCACTCTGCCTTCACCTTGTCCATTTCTGACTCCTCCCTTCCCTTCCAACATCTGTTTCCATCTCTAGTATAGGCTGGCCACCAATATCCACTACAAACCCATTGACTCCCAGTTACCTTGACTATATATCCTCACACCCTGCTTCCTGTAAAGACTATTCCTTTCTCCCAGTTCCTCTGCCTTCATCACCTCAGTTCTGATTATGCCAACTGCAATAAAGGGCCCTTCAAAATGTGGACCTCCCTCAACCGAGGATTCCCCAGCGATGTGGTTGATAGGGGCCCAAGTGGGATCTGACCCCATCTCCCACCCTTCAGCCCTCACCTCCATTCTTCCTTCCACAAGAAGGATGGGGTACACCTTTCCCTCACCAGCCATCCCACCAGCATTCACATTTAGAGGATCATTAGCCACCATTTCTGTCACTTCCAGTAAGATGCTACTACATTCCTCTCCCATCCCTTGTCAGCCTTCTGCGGGAGCCCTTCTTTCCAGGACCATTCCCTTCAGGACACCACAGCCCACTCCTCTTTTATTTCCAACAAGTCCTTACAGCTCCATGGCACCTTCCCCTGCAACCACAGAAGGTGTTACACCTGCCCATTTACTTCCTCCCTCCTCAGTGTCCAAGGGCCCAAACATACCTTCCAGGAGAAGCAGCACTTTAGCTGCACTTCACACAATCTAGCCGACTGCATTCACTGCTCACAATGTGGTCTCCTCTACACTGGGGAAATGAAGCTTAGAAAGGGTGACTGCTTTGCAGAACACCTATGTTCTGTCCACAAAAATGATCCTGAGCTTCCAGTTGCCTGCCATTTCAATACACCACCCTGTTCCCTGTTCTGCTTCAGGCTGGCAGCAGTGCTCCAGTGAAGGTCAGCATGAACTGGAAGAACAACACTTCACTTTCCTTTGGACAAATTTGCAGTCTTCTGAATGAGTTCTGTAGAGGAGTTATTGGATTTGAAAAGTTAACTCTGCTTTGTGTTTTTCCGGCACTTTCTGATTTTTTTCCCATTTACACAGCATCTTTCACAACCTCAAGTTGTTTAAAAGTACTTTACAATTGATGATAAAATGTGAGGCTAGATGAACACAGCAGGCCCAGCAGCATCCCAGGAGCACAAAAGCTGACGTTTCGGGCCTAGACCCTTCATCAGAGAGGGGGATGGGGTGAGGGTTCTGGAATAAATAGGGAGAGAGGGGGAAGCGGACCGAAGATGGAGAGAAAAGAAGATAGGTGGAGAGGAGAATATAGGTGGGGAGGTAGGGAGGGGATAGTTCAGTCCAGGGAAGACGGACAGGTCAAGGAGGTGGGATGAGGTTAGTAGGTAGGAGGTGGAGGTGCGGCTTGGGGTGGGAGGAAGGGATGGGTGAGAGGAAGAACAGGTTAGGGAGGCAGAGACAGGTTGGACTGGTTGTGTGGTGCAGTGGGGGGAGGGGACGAACTGGGCTGGTTTTGGGATGCGGTGGGGGAAGGGGAGATTTTGAAGCTGGTGAAATCCACATTGATACCATTGGGCTGCAGGGTTCCCAAGCGGAATATGAGTTGCTGTCCATTTCAAGCCCACCGACTCCCACAGCTACCTGGAATACACCTCCTCCCACCCACCCTCCTGCAAAAATTCCATCCCCTATTCCCAATTCCTCCGCCTCCGCCGCATCTGCTCCCACGATGAGGCATTCCACTCCCGCCCATCCGAGATGTCCAAGTTCTTCAAGGACCGCAACTGTCCCCCCACAGTGGTTGAGCACGCCCTTGACCGCGTCTCCCGCATTTCCCGCAATACATCCCTCACATCCCGCCCCCGCCACAACCGCCCAAGAGGATCCCCCTCGTTTTCACACACCACCCCACCAACCTCCGGATACAACGGATCATCCTCCAACCCTTCCGCCATCTACAATCCGACCCCACCACCCAAGACATTTTTCCATCCACACCCTTGTCTGCTTTCCGGAGAGACCACTCTCTCCATGACTCCCTTGTTAGCTCCACACTGCCCTCCAACCCCACCACACCCGCCCCTTCCCCTGCAACCGCAGGAAATGCTACACTTATCCCCACACCTCCTCCCTCACCCCTATCCCAGGACCCAAGATGACTTTCCACATTAAGCAGAGGTTCACCTGCACATCTGCCAATGTGGTATACTGCATCCACTGTACCCGGTGTGGCTTCCTCTTCATCGGGGAAACTAAGCGGAGGCTTGGGGACTGCTTTGCCGAACACCTCCACTCGGTTCGCAATAAACAACTGCACTTCCCAGTCGCAAACCATTTCCACTCCCCCTCCCATTCTTTAGATGACATGTCCATCATGGGCCTCCTGCAGTGCCACAATGATGCCACCCGAAGGTTGCAGGAACAGCAACTCATATTCCGCTTGGGAACCCTGCAGCCCAATGGTATCAATGTGGACTTCACCAGCTTCAAAATCTCCCCTTCCCCCACCGCATCCCAAAACCAGCCCAGTTCGTCCCCACCCGCACTGCACCACACAACCAGCCCAGCTCTTCCCCTCCACCCACTGCATCCCAAAACCAGTCCAACCTGTCCCTGCCTCCCTAACCGGTTCTTCCACTCACCCACCCCTTCCTCCCACCCCAAGCCGCACCTCCATCTCCTACCTACTAACCCCATCCCACCTCCTTGACCTGTCCGTCTTCCCTGGACTGACCTATCCCCTCCCTACGTCCCCACCTATACTCTCCTCTCCACCTATCTTCTTTTCTCTCCATCTTCGGTCCGCCTCCCCCTCTCTCCCTATTTATTCCAGTTCCCTCACCCCATCCCCCTCTCTGATGAAGGGTCTAGGCCCGAAACGTCAGCTTTTGTGCTCCTGAGATGCTGCTGGGCCTGCTGTGTTCATCCAGCCTCACATTTTATTATCTTGGATTCTCCAGTATCTGCAGTTCCCATTATCCCTCACATTTTATTATCTCGGATTCTCCAGCATCTGCAGTTCCCATTATCCCTCACACTTTATTATCTCGGATTCTCCAGTATCTGCAGTTCCCATTATCCCTCACACTTTATTATCTCGGATTCTCCAGTATCTGCCGTTCCCATTATCCCTCACACTTTATTATCTCGGATTCTCCAGTATCTGCCGTTCCCATTATCCCTCACACTTTATTATCTCGGATTCTCCAGTATCTGCCGTTCCCATTAACCCTCACACTTTGTTATCTTGGATTCTCCAGCGTCTGCCGTTCCCGTTATCCCTCACATTTTATTATCTCGGATTCTCCAGTATCTGCCGTTCCCATTATCCCTCACACTTTATTATCTTGGATTCTCCAGTGTCTGCCGTTCCCATTATCCCTCACACTTTATTATCTTGGATTCTCCAGCGTCTGCCGTTCCCATTATCCCTCACACTTTATTATCTCGGATTCTCCAGCGTCTGCCGTTCCCATTATCCCTCACACTTTGTTATCTCGGATTCTCCAGTATCTGCCGTTCACATTATCCCTCACACTTTATTATCTCGGATTCTCCAGCGTCTGCCGTTCCCATTATCCCTCACACTTTATTATCTCGGATTCTCCAGTATCTGCCGTTCCCATTATCCCTCACACTTTGTTATCTCGGATTCTCCAGCATCTGCCGTTCCCATTATCCCTCACACTTTGTTATCTCGGATTCTCCAGCGTCTGCCGTTCCCATTATCCCTCACACTTTATTATCTCGGATTCTCCAGCGTCTGCCGTTCCCATTATCCCTCACACTTTATTATCTCGGATTCTCCAGCGTCTGCCGTTCCCATTATCCCTCACACTTTATTATCTCGGATTCTCCAGCGTCTGCCGTTTCCATTATCCCTCACACTTTATTATCTCGGATTCTCCAGCATCTGCCGTTCCCATTATCCCTCACACTTTATTATCTCGGATTCTCCAGTATCTGCCGTTCCCATTATCCCTCACACTTTATTATCTCGGATTCTCCAGCGTCTGCCGTTCCCACTGTCTCCTTCACAATTCATGATATACTTTTAAGCTGTAATTGTTGTAACAAGCAAGTCAATTCACAAAAAGGAAACTATCCCTAACAGCAATGATTTAATAAAAATCGGAAGGAACTGATATTGAACATTAACTTTTTCTCTCTCCACAGCTGCTGCCAGCCTGTGAGTTTTGCCAACATTCTGTTTTGACTTCAGACTTCTTGCATCCACAGCAGTTTACCCTTAAAGCAGTGTTTTAATTGCCTGATAATCTGTTGTTATGCTTTTGACTGAACGATGATTATTGGCTGGGACACATTGGTATCACTTTCATGCTGTTCTCCATTTGGAGTCATTGGATTCTGTATGTCCATGTGAGAGGACAGATAGAGTGCTCACTTTAACAATTCTTCCAAAGCTTGACATTTTAATTACTTGTGTCTTGTTTGAATTTTAATCATTTAGTGCCGCAGAGTCATAAAGTTGCATATCATGGAAACAGACTCTTCGGTTCAACTTGTCCATGCCAACCAGATATCCTAAATAAGTCTAGTCCCATTTGCCAGCACTTGGCCCATATCCCTCTAAACCCTTTCTAGTTATATACCCATCCAGATGTTTTTTAACTGGCATAATTGTATCAGCCTCCACCACTTCTTCTGCCAATTCATTCCACACACACACCACCCTCTGTGTGAAAAAGTTGCCCCTTCGGTCCCTTTTAAATATTTCCCCTCTCACCTTAAACCTATGCCCTCTAGTTTTGGACTCCCCGCCCTAGGGAAAAGACCTTATCTATTCACTCTATCCATGCCCTTCATGATTTCATAAACCTCTCTAAAGGTCACCTCTTACCTCCAACGCTCCAGGGAAAATAGACCCAGCCTATTTAGCCTCTCATTATTGCTCAAACCCGAGGCTTGTTGTGAGACAGGGTTGCCGGACCCAAGACATTAACTGATTTCTCTTCAGATGCTGCCAAACCTGCTGAGCTTTTCCAGCAACTTTTGTTTTTGTTTCTCAATCCCTCCAACCTTGGCAACATCCTTGTAAAATCTTTTCTGAACGCTTAAGTTTCACAACATCCTTCCTATCGCAGGGAGACTGAAACTGAATGCGGTATTCCGAAAAAAGTGGCCTAAACAATGTCCTATACAGCCACTACATGACCTCCCAACTCCTGCACTCAATGCACTGACCAACAAAGGCAAGCGTTTCAAATACATTCTTCACTATCCCATGTAGCGGTGACTCCACTTTCAAGGAACTATGAACCTGCGCTCCAAAGTCTTTGTTCAGCAACTTCCCAGGACCTTATCATTAAGTGTATAAGTCTTGCCCTGATTGGCCTTTCTAAAATGTAGCACCTCACATTTATCTAAATTAACTCCGTCTGCCTCTCCTTGGCCCACTGACCAGTCTGATCAAGATCCCATTCTACTCTAAGGCAATCTTCTTCGCTGTCCACTATATCTCCAATTTTAATGTTATTTGCAAACATACTAACCATGTCTGCTGTGTTCATATCCAAGTCATTTATATAAGTGAAGAAAAGCAGTGGACCCAGCACTGATCCTTGTGGCACACCGCTTGGTCACAGGCTTCCAGTCTGAAAAGCAACCCTTCACCCCCTACCTTCAGTCCACCTTCAAACCTGTTCTCTATCCAAATGGCTGGTTCTCCCTGTAATCCACATTAGTGAAACCTTGCTAACCAGTCTGCCAAAAGGACCCTTGTCCAACACATTCCTGAAGCCCGTATACATTATGTCCCCCTCTCTGCCTGCATCAAACCTCTTCATTATGTCCTCAAAATACTTAATCAAGTTAGAGAGATGTGATTTGTTTAAAAAAAATGTATAGTGATATTCATTTTGAATTGACCTGCAAAAAATTAATAGTATAAAGATGCTTTTATTCTGTGTCCAGAAGTACTGTTCAGTTACAGTGAAAAGCTGAACAGAACTAAGCCGTTATCCCAATGGAAGCTGCTCAAATTTCCACCTCCAGTCAAAAAGATCTAGTCTGGTCTCGCATGCAGTGAATGTTAAGGAAGAAAATGCCTATTCTAGACTATTAATCCAGCAGCTCAACTGATGTACTAGGGATTAGGGTTCAGTTTTCACCACGGCAACTGGTGGAACTTTAATTTCGTAAAAGTATCTGGATTTAAGAACCTACTGATGACACGAAACAGTTGTTGACTGTCAGAAAAAGCCTATTTAGTTCACTAATGTCCTTCAGAGAAGGAAACTGCTATCCTCATCTGGCCTGGCCGATATGTGACTCCAGACCCACAGCAATGTGGTTGACCCTCAACTGCCCTCTGAAATGGCCTCGTAAGCTATTCAGTTGTATCAATTGCTACAAAGTCTCAACAGAGAAATGAAACTGGACAGACCACCTGGCATCAACCTAGGCAGCAGAAAAGACAACAGCTGAAACAGCCCTGTCAAACCTGCAAAGTCGTCCTCACTAATATCTGGGGACTGGTGCCAAAATTGGGAGAGCTGTCTCACAGACTAGTTAAGCAACAACCTGACACAGTCATATGCACAGAATCATACCTTACAGACAACGTCCCAGACACCACCATCACTATCTCTGGATATGTCCTGTCCCACCGGCAGGACAGATCCAGCAGAGGTGGCAGCACAGTGGGATACAGTTGGGAGAGAGTTGCCCTGGGAGTCCTTAACATTGAGTCTGGAGTCAATGAAGTCTCATGGCTTCAGGTTAAACATAAGCAAGGAAATCTGCTGCTGATTAGAAGAGGTGTTTAATATCCACTGCCAAGACTGGCTCAGCAGCAGTACTACCAAACAGTCTGCTGAGGTCCTGAAGGACATAGCTGCTAGACTGAGTTTACAATAGTGAGGGAACCAACAAAAGGGAAAAAACATACTTGACCTCACCTTTACCAGTCTGCTGCCTAGAGATGCATCTGTCTATACAGTATCAGTAAGAGCTTTGTGGAGATGAAGTCCTGCCATCATATTGAGAATACCCACCTTTGAGTTGTATCGGACTATCACGGTGCTAAACAGCACAGACTTTGCACAGGTCTAGCAGCTCAAGACTGGTTGTCCATGAGGCGCTGTGGGCCATCAACAACAGCAGAATTTTACTCCAGCACAATTTGTAACCTCATGGGCTGGCATATCCCCCACTCAACAATTACCATCAAGACAGGGGATCAATCCTGGCTCAGTGGAGGGTGCAGGAGGACATACCATGTGCAGCATGAGGAGTACATGAAAATGAGGTGTCAATTTGGTGAAGACACCCAACAGGACTATGTACATGTCAAACAACATAAGTAGCAAAGTGATCCCACAACCAACATTTCAGATCTAAGCTCTGCACTCCTGTCATATCCAGTTGTGAATGGTGGTCAACAATTAAACAACTCACTGGAGGAAGACACTCCACAAATATCCCCATCCTCAATGATGGGAGAGCCCAACACAGCAGTGTAAAAGATAAGGCTGAAGCATTCGCAGCAATCTTCTGCCAGAGGTCCACAGCATTACAGATACCAGTCTTCAGCCAATTCGATTCACTCCATGTGATATCAAAATCTGGTTGGAAGCATTAGATTATAAAAAGGCTATGAGCCTTTCGGCAATAGTACTGAAGAGTTATGCTCTAGAGCATGCTGCTCCAGTACAGTTGCAATGCTGGCATCTACCCAACCATGTGGGAAATTACTCAAGTATGTCCTGTATGTAAAAAGCAGGACAAGTCCAACCCGGCCAATTACTGCCCCATCAGTCTACTCTCGAACATCAGTGAAGGGAGGTGTCATCACTGAGCTATCAAGCAGCGCCTGCTCAGCAATAACCTGCTCAGTGATGCCCAGTTTGGGTTCCACCAGGGCCACTCAGCTCCTGACCTCATCACAGCCTTGGTTCACACATGGACAAAAGAGCTGAATTCCAGAGGTGAGGGGAGAGTGCCACCCCTTCACATCAAGGCTGTGTTTGACCGAATGTGGCATCAAGCACCCGTGGTAGAACTGGAATCAATGGATGCCAGAGGCAAATTTTCTGCTGTTGAGATTCATATCTTGCACAAGGGAAAATGGTTATGGTTCATGGAGGTCAATCATCTCAGATCCTGGGCATTCTTTTTCTGCAGAAATTCCTCAAGGTAGTGTCCTAGGCTCAACCATTTTCAGCTGGGTCAAAGACCTTCCCTACATCATAAAGTCAGAAGTGGGGAAGTTCAATGATTTCACAATGTTCAGCACCATTTGTGACTCCTCAGATACTGAAGCAGTCAGTGTTCAAAGGCAGCTACTTCTGGACAATATCTAGACCTTGGCTGACAAGTGGCAAGTAACAGTCACGCCACACAAATGCCAGCCTGTGATCACCTGCAATAAGTGATAGACAATCTAAACCTAGAGATAGTAACTGCTGCTGCCGGGGTCAGAGACAACACAGTGTGGAGCTGGAGGAACACAGCAGGCCAGGCAACATCAGAGGAGCAGGGAAGCTGATGTTTTGGGTCAGGACCCTTCCTATCCCACCCCTTGAGATTGATAGGTATTGCCATCAACATCTGGGAGGGTACCATTGACCCGAAACTCACCCAAACTCACCACATAAATATAGTGGCTACAAGAGCAGGTCACTTGCTAGGCCTTGTTGTCCATTATTATTTAAAAATTATGTTTATTTAGGTACAGGTGGAACTTCCTGACTCCAGCT
Source organism: Stegostoma tigrinum (assembly GCF_030684315.1). NCBI lineage: Eukaryota > Metazoa > Chordata > Chondrichthyes > Orectolobiformes > Stegostomatidae > Stegostoma > Stegostoma tigrinum. Next base: position 43,416,835 of record NC_081377.1, on the reverse strand, counting down.
ATGACCACCAAACCTTCCTTCTCTATTTGGACATGTTTATACCCTACATTGACCGAAGTTATAGATACATATATTATCGGGCTTTCTTCTCCATTAGACCACCCATTGGAGCTAATACTACCCCAATGCCGTATGGCGAGGCATCGCATGTCAATACCAGCACTCGGTTGGGATCATGTGCGTCAACAACTTAGAGGATGAAAGCTGTTTCTTCACTTCCCTGTCAGCTATGGCTTGGCTACACAACCATTTTTAAGGCCATTTCCAAAAGATGGATCAATCAAACCCTTCAAGAGTTGCTGCAAAGGTGCTAGAATGGAGGCCAGGTTACAGCTGAACTTTCCATAATAACTCACCAGCCCACAAATTCTTGAAAGGCTTTAATATCTGGTGCCTCAGAGAAAGTTAAGCTTTAATAACTGCAGAAGCAGGAGGTCCGCAAGCTGTCAAGAGAATTACTCCTTTCTCTTCATCTGCCCCAATGTCATTTGCCACAAAAAAAATGCATTTTTTTCACATACCAGTCTTTAACACAGGGTCAAACAAGTCAAGCTTGTCATAAGTAACAAAATCTTAACCCAACTCAAAGACAACTGTTGTGAATGAGTTTCTCTACAAACATGCTGTAATCTTAATTGCCACTGAAATACATTCAGAGGCTGGCATTCTGTCACCAAATCACCCATTAATTACACATGGAACGTCCTTGACATTGGTCCAGCTCCCCCAGAATGAACAGGATGTCTGGCACTCCCCTTTTTATCTGTCAGCTGGGGATCCCTGGTTGGGGCTGTTAATATCATCCAATCAGGGAATTCATATTCTATGAAGTCCACCTGGATGACCTCATTACAATCCCAACACTCCCAAAGCCAGACGCTGATAGAATATACTGTTCCTTTCTCTGTCTTCCTCTTTGTCTTTCTCCCCAAATAACTGCTGTTGCTTTAGTACAGTGACCAACATATTCCTACAGAGACTGCAGAAATTCACTCTGAATCATAGCTTAATGAGGAATTTTCCACAAAATGAATTGTAGCTTACTGCAGAGATAGCTATTTTCAAGGTGTACAATATTATGGTGTGCAAACCAAAGAGTTTGAGAATTTTATAAGTTGTGTGTAGCAGTATGATGTCATTACCAGTGCTCTTGTTGAACAAATAACATGTCTAATTGCTGACAGATATATTTTGTTGGAGTCTATTACTTCATCTCCTTAAATCCTTCCCGAGGTAACTGAAAGAAAACAGTTCTGTTTCTTTAATTAATCTGGCTCATTATACTGCACAGCACATGGGATCTGTTCCAGTCCACTCTACTGAATTTTACTTAGAAATCCCCCTGACCCTGCCCCCATCTTCTGTATATTAAAATTATGCTTTCACTGTGCAGACATAACTGGTCATTCACAATTTTTATGATTTCACTTTTGTATCTGCTTGTCATTTTAACAGTCTTTCTTCAGACCCCCTGCCTCCCTTGGTTCCATTATATGGTGTAATGATATGAATGTACAATGCATGTACCATTATAAGGGTGTGAATGATGACAACTGAATTGATGCACTAAAATCAGGGTACCTATTAGGCAATTTTAATACAGGGTTATTTATAGTGTTATAAATACAGCTCCAAGAGAACTTGCTGTCATTTGAAAGGGTATATAACCAAACGATTTGCACATTGACTTCAATAATTGGTCTATTGTGACATCTGTAAAAAATATGTTTTATTTTACTGGATTGTAATATTACAACTTATATCAGTTGTAAACAATAAGGATAACTCATAGATTAATAGGCACTGAGGGTACAGAAGGGTGCCATTCTTCCCGTCTTATCTGCATTAATCATTAAAGATCTGACTACATAAATTCCACTTTCTTGCTCTTTGCCATAACTCTGGAAGCTACGGCAACATAGTGGATATCTAAATAGTGCTTGAATATTATGAGAGTTTCTGACTCAGTCACCTTCTCAGGCAGTGAGTATCAGCCTCCCACACCTTTCAGGTGAGACAAATTCTCCTCATATTCCCTCTTAGCCTTCTCCTTCTTTTCTTTAGCATATACCCCTGGTTTATTAACCCTTCAGCTAATGGGTGAAATGCCTTCCTCTCCATCCAATCTATGCCCCTCATAATCTTATACACCTCTATCTATATCACCTCTTTTCTGTTCTGAGGAAAACAAGAACAGCTGATCCAACCTTTCCTCATAGCTCAGACCCTCCAGCCCAGGCAACATCTTAGCAAATTTCTTTTGATTTCATAACTTGAAAATGACAATCTGGATGCTAAAGTAAATATGGCTCTGTAGCTAATACACAGCGCTATCAGTGCTTAGTAAACTGCGTAAAATGAAACAATTGTGATCAGTTGACATTTTGTCTCAGTTTGTGGGATCTGCCTGTTTATAGTGTCAAAAGGTTATCCAAAATGTGCCAGGCATCTGATCATTTTTCTGCCAGAGATCCTGCATAGTCAATGTGAGAACATAGAGATTCATCACAGCCGCTGTCAGATTAGATCTGTGTCACTACTCTCCTCACAGCACGAATTGTAAAGTAAACTAAATCAGGGACTAAAAGCAAGCAAGCTGTGATACTCTAACACCAGACAACCATCTGCAATGCATAATGGGAAATTGAGTACGTACTAAAGTCAATCTTGTCCAGTGTAGATTCTGTTCATATGCAGCTACTCCATCCTGCTGTACAACTGTCCCAATGAAATAATTTACTCATAAACGAGTCAAATTTACTGAATTCATTATCGAAAATAAAACTGGTAATGTGATACTAATACCGTTAGTGAATATTGCTGCACAGTTTTGTGCAACATTCAAAGAAGATTTCAATTAAATTTTAAAAAGTAGTGAGTTTGAATTTGATTTATTAAAGATTTTAATCAAAACCTCAGTGCCTATATTAACATATTTTCAATATTTATTACTGACTTACAGTTTTCTGATGTTTGCAATCTGTACAGTACTGAATTCTTATTTCATTTTAGCTGCTACAATTTATGGTATTTATTCTGTACCTAACTTTGACAGTTATTAAAATATAATTACTCAGGGAATGTGGGTGTCATTGCTCAGCTCAACATATCACCAAATCCCTAATCCCTTGAGCAGGCTGCATGGTGAGCTGCTTTCTCAAATGTAAGGGTGACCTGCCATTTCAGGGAGCAGTCCAGAGCTGGCCACATCTCAGTGGGTCAAGATTCACACACATGGTGCGTTGGGTAAAGATGGCATATTTCCATCCCTACAGGACATGCACAAACCAGATAGATTTTTGGGAGTATCCAGTAATTTCAAGATTCTTTATTTGGGAGTTCATAATCATATTTAGAATTGGGGGTCATAGTTTAAAACAGAGAGGAGGAAACATCATTTTTTCTCCCAGAGTCTTTGGAGTTCCCTTCCTCAAAAGGCAGTGGATGCAAAATCTTTCAATATTTTTAAAGCTCGGGCAGATTGATTCTTGATGACCAAGGGGATGAAAGATTGTCAGGGATATGCAAGGATGTAAATTCAGGTCAGCCACAATCCTTTTGAATAATGAGGTAAGCTTGAAGGGCCAGGTTGCCTATTTGTGTTCCTTGGTCGTATGTTCGTGTTTAGCTGAAATTGCATTCCCAAATAGTTCTCAAAATCATGGGCTGGATTTTCATGGAAGAGTGAGGCGGGGAGGTTGACATGTCAGGACCATTTCTTTACGAGAGTAACCCCCCACTCAGCCCCACTCCATACTGCCATATTTCACTTTGGGAGGATCCACTTTAGAGCTCCCTCTGCAGGCAAGCTTGAAGGTGTGTGATTGATGAGGTGGCTGGTTAGAATGCCAGCCTTACTTCTCTGAGCCTTCAGCCCAGCTACATCAAAGTCCTCCAGCTCTCACACCTCGTAGCCTCACCCTTTATGACTCATCACTGCTGCTTCAGATCTTCAATGCCCCGTTCCCCTTGTTGAAATTGAGGTGGGATTTCTCCATACAGGTCCCAAATTGTTGCAGCTCCCCAACAATCAGGGCTCATCTCCCTGGATCAGTAAAGCACCAAATTGCTTTCCATGCTACTGTACCTATCTTCCATTGCTGTCAATGGAGCTGACTATCTGGCACTATATGAAAGGCAGTCAAATCATTAGCATTAATTTGGCAGCAATACCTGGGTCAATTTCCTCTACCAAATGCCTGGCGACAACTTAATACAGGCTCAGTTTTCACTCTGTGGACTTTTATTGGTGATTTATGACTTGACAATGAAATCAAAATGACATCATGTTAAATGGATTTCTTGTTTGATTTCGTATTAGGTTATGCACGACAGATTTGGCATGTTCTTTTTTGAAGAATCCATTCTTTGAAGTGAAACATAGAAATTTAAATGTTTAGAGACATTTGTTCACCATTACCTGCCGGGAAATTAATTTTCTTGTCAGTATTTTCTTTTTCTCTAAATCACAAGGAGGGAAAGAGATGATGTAAGCCCTTGAAGAGAAATTTCTTCAGCCAGATGATGGTGAATCTGTGGAACTCATTGCCAAAGAAGGCTGTGGAGGCAAGTCTTTAAGATAGAGACAAATAGGTTCTTAATAAGTAAGGGGATCAATGACTCCAGGTAGAAGGTAGAATGGAGTTAAGAAATGTATCAGCCATGATCAATTGACAGAGCAGGCTTGATGAGCCGAATGGCTTAATTCTGCTCCTATATTTTATTGTTATCTGGAACCTGCTTCATCATTCAATAGTTGGATAGTGATCTGTCTCCATAAGCCCACTTTCCATCAATAATTTTGTTTCACAAAAATCTTCCAACCTCAGATTGAATAATAACTTTTAATCTGGAGTCAATTGCCATTAACTGAAGTGAATTCCAAACTTCTGCCAGTCTTCTTGTGGTTAAGTAGTGACAGGGGAATATTTATGAACATTTTAAAATTGTTTTCTCGAAGACTTTGGAGGCAGTCACTTGATTAGTTGTCAATTTTATATTTGAGAGTGACGGTTGTGCTCCAGAATAGTTTACTCCAGGAATCCATGCATTGCTATGGCAACATGCACATCTGTATGTTGTAGCTGGCCTGGTGATGCCAGTCTAAGAATCTCTCCTCTCTGACCATTGGCTTTCGTTGGAAGGTTTTGCAGGTTTAAAATCAACCTGTTTTGTTATGAGAGAGAGATAGTAGGAACTGCAGATGCTGGAGAATCTGAGATAACATGGTGTGAAGCTGGATGAACACAGCAGGCCCAGCAGCATCAGAGGAGCAGGAAAGCTTGACGTTTCGGGTCGAGACCCTTCTTCATGTCTTGTTATGAATGCACTTTAGCCATCAAGTTCTGGAATGGGCCTTGAACACAGAGGTCCTGGCTCAGAGACAGAGACATTACTCAGTATACAAGATCCCTGTTAGATTTGGATGCTCTTTAACTTTAATTGTAAGATCAAAATCAACTACAATTATAGAGTGAGTCTGAGTGAGCCAATCTGAAATAAAAACAAAACACTAGAAAAGCTCAGCAACTTTGGATAATGAAACATTTCAAGCTCTTATGCATCAGAATTTAAATTTTTGCTAATCCTGTTTAGTTACGAGACACATTCCGGGTACAAATATCGTTTAAAAACTGAAAGAACTGCAGATATTGGAAGTCAGAAACATATCAGAAGTTGCTAGAAAAGCTCAGCAGGTCTGGGCAGCGTCTATAGAGAGAAATCAGAGTTAACGTTTTTGTTCAAGTGATCCTTCTTCAGAACAATATCACAGTACAAGTTGTACAGATTTTATCAAGTTCATCATAACAAGTGCAAAAACCCTTATAAAAGCAAAGGTTTTCAGTTGATGCACTTTAGAGCACCAGTACATGACACTGGTCAACTGGGCACAAATCTCTTGTTCTGTTCTATTAACTTACCTTCTCCTTTTGTCTACAGTGTCCCTTTCTTAAGCATTGAACCGCTAAGCATTACCACTTACTAATCCCTGCTTTAACCTGGTCCAATCAGGAAGCCCTGCCTGACAGATAATAACAGGAGTGTCAGAAGCCCTGTTCACTCTGAGCTGGCTCTGAGGGAGATGGATCAGTGTCAAGCACTGTGCACTGTAACCAAAGAGTGACTTGGTAATGGGATACCATCCTCTTGTGGAGTCATTTCAGAAATGGGACAAATGCAGTCAGGTGGGACTGGTTGACTTTGGGAACATGGTCGATGCAGACTAGTTGGACTAAATGATCAGCTTCCATGCTGTGTGACTATGACTGTATGATCAGAGACATCCTGAAACTCGAATTGTTTTAACAGTTCATGGTCAGTTTAGATAGTGACTGCCTAATTCCTGATTGACTTCTTTAAAAGTAATGATCATATTCGTGACATCACTCCTGATTCATTCTTTGATATATCAATCATTTTGCAAGAACAATCCTTTTGTGACACCCTGCCTTTCTTAGATTTTCAATCCTGTAGATCTTTACCAAGAAAAAGTGCCACCAGTCAGACCACTGATGTGACTGCTTAACACATGTGCAGTCACTGCTCAGCAATTAATCATCCCAAATGTTCCAACTGATACATCTGAAAAGATGAAAATACAAGGCTACAAAACTCATGATAGAACCTAATTTTGGGATTGGTTAGCACAGGTGTTACTTTGGGTTACAAAGCCAGAAGCCACACGATACCAGGCTATAGTCCAACAGGTTTATTTGAAAATCATTAGCTTTAGAAATGCTGCTCCTCTGCCAGGTGACCTGTGTTGCAAATAGGTTTCATTTTGAAATTCGTTTATATGTTGACTTGAACATAAGTAACAGTACAATGCCACACAATATAAAGGTGCCAGTGACACCCTTAACCAGTAACTGATTAAAAATAATTAAATAGGTGTTCATACATGCAAACGTTCGCAAGGTGGATCCCTACAGTTAATATTATTATGGAATTTCACTCATAAGTGAGTGTTTGTAATTTGAATGTTCATAAATCTGAAAGGCAAAGAAGATGGTTGAAGGGAAGTGTGGCCCTACCGAATAAGGCACATAATTTCTCCAGTGATAGAAATTACTTAATGAGAGATAGCAGACTGTAGAGATATTCTCAAAAGAATTGAGGAATAAAAAAAATTAAGGCAGGAGAGCGTCTTATGTATAGAGTTCATGGTAGTATCATGCTTGTATCACATTAAATACACTTTAAGTAGATCCCATGTTCTCCTGTTGCTCTATAACATGCCCTGCTAATTATTGAATGTTTTGCTCTTCAGACTGAAATCAATTTCACTCAGTTCTATGGTCTTAGTAACTGCAGGATAGTGGTTAAATATTGACCATCAGTTTTCAACTCCATCGTCTTTAATACCAAGAATATTTAAACCATGGTTTTAAGAGGAAATCATCAACTTAAATAGCTGCAGCAATCAGCTAACTACTGGTGACCCCAGCTTTGTAAAACCCAGGGAGATAAACAAAGCCAAGCTAAGCCAAAGTTAATACTATTAAATGTCTCTGTAACACAGGTCAGTAATTTCTGTTTGGCTTATCCTGCTTTGGATAAGATTTAAATGTTGAAGGTGAAAGAGTTGCCTGCAAATTATCAATATTGGAAAGCAATGAACCCAGGCATAGGAATACATGAATGAGCCACATTTCAAGCAGATTGCTTTGACAAAGTTATTCAGTTATCATGCTTTTTGCACTGACCGCTCTCCGCTTTCCTAACTTTATATCTATGCTTACATGTATGTTTAATGTTGCTACTTTATTATGTTTCTCCCAATTTGTGAATAAGAGGATATTAATCATTAGTAATATTATTGCTCTTCCCTTCACTCAAGGAAACATTCCTTTTTGAGTCTGGCCAAATAGCAAACTACATTTTTAATAGAATGAGATATAGCTGTGTTCTGGTAAAAATTTAAAGCAAACCAAATGCGTTAATAAGAGGAAAGCTAATTCACCCTTCCTAGCACTATTTTGAACTCAATTATATTGTGATTACTATTCAATTAATGGCCACAAATATTTTGACCATTTACTAAGCCTGACTCATTGCTTATTATCAAATGTAATGTTGCTGCAAAAGTAACTATCCTGAATACACTCAAGAAATTAACCAGCTTTCTGACATGTGCTGGTCTGTTTATCCACATTGATATATAAGTTAGAATCCTGCATTAAAATCACTCTGCCTTTGCCGCACAACTTGTCCAATTTATAAATATTTCACAGACATCACAGCTACTATCTTGAACTTTAAACACGAGTTGCTCTCCTGCCTTAATTTTTTTTATTCCTCAATTTTTTTGAGAATTTCTCTACAGTCTGCTATCACTCTTTAAGTAATTTCTATCACTGGAGAAATTATGTCCCTTAAGGCCACACTTCCCTTCTACCATTTTCTTTGCCTTTCTTGCAGTCCCTTTACTCGGTTTTGTTTAGTTCCCAAATCTTACACTTCTGGAAGCCGTGACTTAGTCATTTCTCATACTAACCAAGTTAAATTTGAAACTGCATTGCACTAATTTTTCCCTGATACTCTATATTTTGGATAAAGGATTTTTTAAAAAATCACACAAAATAAGTTGCTTTTTGCACAGGGGCCAGTATCCTGTCATCAACTCTCTTGTATCCATCTTCAGTCCACCTCCCCCTCTCTCCCTATTTACTTCAGAACACTCTCCCCCTCCCCCATTTCTGATGAAGTGTCTAGGCCCGAAACATCAGCTTTTGTGCTCCTGTGATTCTCCTTTCCTGATTGGCCCAGGTTAATAACCCCAATCAATGACTTCATTGTTTACAAGGGCAACTTGTTTCCAATGACTACATGTTTTAATGTCCATATGACCACAGGGAACAGTGTCTATTCTCCTGACGATATGATGGCCAATTGTACCTACATTTCCTTTATCTCCCTGCCTCTTGAATGGCTCCCTGTACCACTGTGCCATGGTCAGTTTGCTCATTCTCCCTACAGCCTCTGTTCTCATCCAAAAAAGGAGTAAGAATCTGAAACCTGTTCGACAAGCTGAAGGGCTGAGGTTCCTTCAGCACTACCTCCTGGATCCCTCCCCCTGCCTCACTCATAGTCACACCATACTGTGTCTAACAACTGGCTGAGTTTGAGATAGCTAATCTAAGGGATGCGACTGCCTCCTGAAACACAGCATCCAGGGAACTTTACCCCTTCCTGATGTGTCGCAGTGTTCAAACCCCAGACTCCCAAGTCTTCAACTCGGAGCCAGAGTTCCTCAAGCAACCAGCACTTGTGACAGAAGTGGTCACTATGAACCACACTGAGAACCACCACCTCGCAGTTACAGCATACTGCCTGACCCGGCATCTCTATTTAATTTACTCAGCTTTAACTTGCTTTTTTAAAAAAGTTTCCTACTGTCCCTTAGTTTGTAACTTGTAAACATTTCTTCATTTTGCCTTCAGTCTGAAAGTATTCTATAATAGATAGCAAAGTTAGCAGCTATTACCAACCAATGAATTTACAGTTTTCCCGTGATATCACTCTTTGTTTTGTGCTGGGTCGCCCTCCGGGGCTTCAATTTATCCTGTTGACAAAAACCTTACAAACCTTAAACAAAAAAGCAAGAAAAAGCACCTCTTCCCCTCTGCACCAAATCCTCACACTGTTTTCAAAAACCCCAAACCATATCCTGTTGTGTCTCACTTCTAATATGATCGTTCCTTCCTAACTGTGCAAAGCTTACTACTCATCCTCACTCATACATTTCTTAATTCTCTCCCCTGACGTATTTACTTTCCATCTTAACCTTCTGTGAAGCTTAATTTCCGACTTTAATTATTTTCCTCCCTTCTCTTTCATTTGTTTTAGACATATTACTTTGACTGCCTTTTCCAAATGATGTTGCATAGCAATCTAGGGAGGCTAGCTTGGGCAGTAGTATCGACGTAAGTAGTCTTGTGGTACAGAGGGTATGGTTACTGTTCCTGGACCAGGTGCGCTGGGTTCAAACCTCAATCCTGGACTCATTGGCCAAGGAAGGTACACCAGTAAAGCAGCCTATATAGGCTGAATATCAACTTCCAACATACATTTAATGGCAGAGACCAAGAGTGATTCCTCATTGGCCATGTGATGGTAAGGGAAATTGAGCTTCCATCGTCACTATCCATGCTCAAGTAACTCCTCATGGGTAAAGAAGTTAATGTGCTGAATGGCCAGTGTGGATCAGCGTAGAGTCAAGAACAGCATAGTTTTATTTTTTTTGCCAGGGTGGTTTTGGGGGCAATCTCTTTGCCCCACAGTTGGTGCAGATCATGGTGCTACGATTTGGACCTGCATTTCAGCAGAGAGCTCAGGAAGGAAATAGATATAAGTATAGATGTTCCCAGAGACCTGAGCACTAAAAAAGAACAATAAGTATGTTGATTTAATACAAACCACCTCCTCTCCAATAGGCACAGGTACATCCACGCGCACACCCACATGCTATATATTTGGTGCACATTATGTGTTAGCTGATGTTTTGACTGATTACTCTTTCTTTCCAAGAATTCTACTCAAGTGGTACCACTCATTGAAAATTAGTTTTGCATTTAAAAGTGAATCATCTCTATATAATGGACTCAAATCCATTGTTATTTTCAACACAAGAGACGGTTTTGTTGTTTGCTGTGCTAGATGATTCTCTTCTATTGAACGTGAAGTGTACTCGTGGTATATCAGTGTTTTCAGAGCATATAGCAAATTATGTGGAACAATATACCTATATTACTTACTTCTTTTGTAAATTTTCTATTTTTAACCAATTCAAGGGTTCACTAAACTTAACATTTATCAAGATCAAATTGAAACAACGAACATGTCAGATATTTGTTTAACCAGTTTTTTTGTTCATTCCATGAGGGTGTTGCTGACCAGGCAGCATTTCTTGCCCATGCCTAATTGCCCAGAAAGCAGTTCAGAGTCAACCACGTTGCTGTGGGACTGGAGTCACATGTAGGCCAGACCAGGTAAGGATGGCAGTTTCCTTCCTTAAAGGACATTACTGATCCAGATGGGTTTTCCCGACAATCAGCAATGGATTCACGGTTATCAGTAGATTCTTAACTCCAGATATTTATTGAATTCAAATTTTACCATCAGTCATGGCGGGACTCAAACCCAGGTCGCCAGAACATTATCTGAGTCTCTGAATTGACAATCCAGTGATAATACCACTAAGCCATCACCTCCCCATGAGGTTCTACTGTATTTTACTCCATTGCAGTTTTGGTTTATTGCTACAGTACATTCTTTCTGGCAAGATTTGTGAATATGTAAGAGTGGACAAAGCCAAAAATCACATGACACCAGGTTATAGTCCAACAGGTTTATTTGAAATCACAAGCTTTTGGAGCGCTGCTCCTTCATCAGGTGAAATGATGTTTCATCAGACAAAGGGCCAGCGCTCTGAAAGGTTGTGATTTCAAGTAAGCCTGTTGGACTGTAACCTGGTGTCACGTGACTTCTGACTTTGTCCACCCCTGTCCATCAACGGCGCCTCCACATTATGTAAGGGCAATATGTGAGAATCATACCATTTTAGTTGTAATCAGATATTAAAGCCTTGATTTGAAGCCACCTCTTCTGCCCTATTGTAAGAATCAAATCCTAAATATCTAATTTAATTCAATGTGCAATGTTCATGATTCATGGCTCAGATAATAGTTATTGCATTTGCTTGTCAATCTCATCCACTCTAACATTTCGCTTGTAAAGAAGGCAACAACGTTTTTTTATGACTGTTGGTCCATCTTCGTAGTATGTTTTTATTAAAATGTGAAGAATTTTCTTTAACATTCATGGGCTGTAGGTATGACTAGCCAGGCCAGCTTTTATTGCTCATCACTAATTGTCATTGAGAAGGAGGGGATGAGCTGCCTTCTAAACCACAACTGAGTGGTATACTAGGTCATTGCAGAGGGCAGTTATGAGTCAATAATGTTATCGTGAGCTTCCAGTCACTAGTGAAACCAGGTGACAGTGGCAGACTTACTTCTGTGAAGGATGTTTGTGAAACACATGTGGTTTTATAACCATCTTTGCTATGACTGAGCCTATTTTTATTCAAGATTGTTTAATGAATTGAATTTAAATTCTGTGGTTGTCTTGGTGGGATTTGAACTCCTGCCCCATGATCTGGGCTGCTGTCTTACGAGCCCAGTGAAATAAGCACCAGTCTACCTCCCAGGCCCTTTAACATGAGGCTTGAACACAAATCCGACAAGCTTTCCAAATGCAACGAATAACTTTTATCATGAATTTATCTTCACACATCCTGAACAGACACACTGAATAATCTGATGCTGAGTTGCATTCCTCAGATTTTGTTTTTCTCACTCTGTAATTCATAATAGAGTTCAGTAATTCAGGTCTTAAGGTAAGATTTCAAATATACTTCACTGACTCAGTGTTTGTATCAATTTTTCTCCCACTGTGGAATTTGGTCAGAAAGAAAGTTCTTTTAGGATAAGAGTTGTTTCCAGTATTTCTTGTTTGTTTATTTTCATGGGCCTTGCTTCCTACTAAAAGGAATACTTTTTGATAGTTGATAAAATGCAGATATTGGCACAGCCCACAATCAGTGTGCCTTCATTTACACAAGATTTGATTTTCTGCAGCTAAATGTTGTGAGCTACTAGAATATTCACGTTTCTTGAAATTGTTATTTCAGTTCTTCAAACTGAAAACCATGCACGTGGCTAATATGGCTGTCCAGATGTCTCCACCATTATTCAACATACTGCCGTGAGGGTAACCAGAAACTGTTACTAAAACCAGCTGAGATGGAGGACATCACTGTTTATATCTTTCTAATCCCAACCCTGTTTCTCACATCTACTGCATGATGATGTGGACATGCCGGTATTGAATTGGGGTGGACAAAATCAGAAATCACAAGATACTAGGTTATGGTCCAACAGATTTATTTGAGATCACAGGCTTTCAGGGCACTGATCTTTCATCAGGTGAAGTGGAGGGTAGTGCATAGGCTTTTAATTTATAGGCAGAGAGATCATGGCAAGATAATTCCAGGTAATTAAGAGTGTCAACAGGTAAGTACAAATGGTGTGAGGGGATTGTTGACAGGCTAAATAACAATTCTTTGCAGGTAATCAAAAGTGTCAGGCAGTGTGAGTAAAGTGTCAACAGCTGAATAGCTAGTGAAGAGATGATCTATAACCCGATTCATTAAGGCAGAGAGATAGTTACAAAAAAAAATCAAAAATAAGGTGGTGCTAGAGACAAACCAAATGGCTAGAATAATATGATAGGTATAACATTCACGTGACAAAGGTCTAACCAATGTAATAAGCAATCCGAAACTACTAATACAGTGGAGTGTTAGTAATGTTATCAAGGTGATCGTGTCAGAACAATAGGAAGATTTTGCAAACACAGAACAGTGTGGTGGGGTTAGACGTAGCATGACATGAACTAAAGTCACAGTTGAGGCCATCCTCATGCATACAGATCTTGGCTATCAGTTTCTGCTTGGCAATTCTGCGTTTTGTATCTTGAAGGCCACTTTGGAAGATGCTTACCTAAAGACCGGAGGCTGAATATCCTTGCTCACTAAAGTATTACCTGGCTGAGAGGTAAGTCTCCTGCCTGGCAATTGTTATGCAGTGTCCATTCATCCATTGTCATCGCATCTGCGTGGTCCTGCCAATATACCATGCCTCGGGGAATCCTTGCCTGAATTCCAAATTTGTTATGATTCCAGGTGGGATGCCTTAAACTGGTCATCTCCCAGGTGAAGATGGATGAAATAGTCCTCCCTCTTTATTCACATGCCATCTTGGTGATTGTAACAAGGTTAATTTTAAAAAAGGGCCCCTTCACCTTGGATCTCTTTCTCCCTGACCCAAACGAACGTTTATTTAAAAAGGAGCCAAATTGAACAGGTTTTCTTGAACTAGCAAAAAATTCATTTATTTATTACTAAACGCAGAAGAATTAGTAATACAACAGACATATACATGGACTAGAAATGAGGTGAGCCCATAAAGGTAAAAGACAAGAAACAGATATTTGGATAAGCCTTTGTATTGTCTGTTAACAGTAGATACTTGAGATTTGCAACTACTTCAATGAAGATTACTGGAAATGCAGACATCGGTAGGTGAACAGTTGATTTGACAATCTTTGATTTTGCATATTGATTAAAATTCTGTAGTTCTGATGTCTTTGACCAGGATTGAATTTCAATATTGGAGATAAAGGAGAGTGTTTATTGTTCTTATTCTTTGTTACCTGGTTGATGGCACTCAGAGTGTGGGACTGTTTTTACCTGCAATGCAAGAGTAACTAGGAAAAATTTCTTTGACTGTGACTGTCACAGCACACTAGGCTTGAACTCAGCCTGACACACAAGAAAGCATTCAGCCCCACTAGTCCACTCCAGTAGAGTTGATGTTGAAGTTTCCTGGTAATTTACATGTGTGGCATTCTATTGACTCCACAGAGGACCTTGAAATAGTCACCGAATTTAAATCCATAGTTTTTCTATAGCAGTCCTCCTTTTAAAAAGCAATGCTTTTTGAAATTAAAAATAGAAACTGTCTATGAATACTTTGTGGTTCAGATTCACTATCCTAGCAGGCTAGGAACAGTAATTAGCAAAGTTATTGCATCATGCAGTAATTGAACTTTATCTTGGGCTTCAGATGAAATGTTTGTTCTTCCAGTAATGCAAACACATAGATTTTCATCATAACATTTTGACGAATATTCTAGATTGAAACATTACCATGAAAATCAAATAGATTTTACTTGCTGTTCATGGGTTAGTATAAGAACTGTGACCAATCCAAAAGTGACTTATTCAGTGGGACACTCTGGGCATCATAAGGATATGATGAAATGCTATATAAATTATTTGGAATGGTTAGCTCACATGGTGAGTTTGCAACACGTAGTGAAATCAATTGTGTGGGTTTAATTCCTGCATTGGCTCAGGTTACAAGGACCAATTCTCCTACTCTACCGCTCCCCTTCCCGAGGTGTGGTGACCCTCAGATCAAACCACCGCTCTAAGGAGACAACAAGATGTAGAGCTGGATGAATGCAGCAGGTCAGGCAGCATCAGAGGAGCAAGAAGGCTGACGTTTTGGGCCTAGACCCTTCTTCAGAAATGTTACATTTCTGAAGAAGGGTCTAGGCCTGAAGCATCAGCCTTCCTGCTCCTCTGGTCCTGCTTGGCCTGCTGTGTTCATGCAGCTCCACACCTTGTTA
Organism: Stegostoma tigrinum; assembly: GCF_030684315.1. NCBI lineage: Eukaryota > Metazoa > Chordata > Chondrichthyes > Orectolobiformes > Stegostomatidae > Stegostoma > Stegostoma tigrinum. The sequence continues at coordinate 43,401,577 of NC_081377.1, read as the reverse complement.
TCTCAGATTCTCCAGCATCTGCAGTTCCTACTATCTCTAATGAGACAGCTGGGGCTATGGTGATTTTGTCTATATAAATTATGATATCTCCTTTCTGTGTCAACTCACCTTCTCCAGTCACCTTCTCCTCAGCGGTTAATCAACGGATTATTTTTGCATTGCTAATGTTTCATCCTTCACACCTTAAGATTGAAGGAAGATTCCTCCCCCCTTCCAACTCAACTATAGGGTACAACAACTATCAGAGTTCGAGACTGAATTTGAGGTGTCAGCAAGGCACATGGAGATGTCATCTGGCAGGGTCTGAAAGGACGCTTCTTTTAAAATGGTTCAAATTACTTTTCTACTGGATTGAAGCTTTGATGATTGGAAAGAAAAGACACTGGCCACTAATTAAAAACATTGTCACTGCCATTCTGCAAATAGAAATCCTTCAAAGCCTGAGGTAGAATATTGCGAGATGTGCAGCTGCCCATGAATTTAGTGAGAAAACGCACCAGAATATTCATCACTGCAGAAACTGAAATATAATCATCTCAGCTCCCCAGAAAATTCTCCGTCCTTTTAGATTAATTTGATGAGGTAATTTGAATCTTCAGCTGACAAGGTAAGCGTTGTTTCCATTAATTGGTATACAAAATTGTTGAGCTTAAGTTTTCAAAATACAACATTTGGTTTATATTGCTATACAGCTGAAACATACTTTACAACTGTACCTAATTCATGTTGGCAACTTAATTTCAAATAGTTGCTGTGATGCATGACTTAAGCTCTTTTTTTTCAGTCTTTTTCCTCGCCTGAACAAAAATTGACATTTCATATTTATGTGGTGCAGTTAAGTTGCAAATGATCAAGGTTACTCAAGTATTGGCCTTCCATGTGGTGGTCACCTATGATGTCAAAAACCAGGATTCATGTTCCCTGTTGGGGGTGATGACTGAACTCAGACCCAATGCGCTGAATAGCCTCCTGCTACACCTTTTACTACATTTGATCCTCCTTTAGTGCCATCAATTTCCTGCTTCTAAGTAAGCAAACACCATTACATTGCTGAGTTTAGAATCCTTAAGCTTATGATTAATGGTTGACTACCTAACATGTGATCAACTCCATTTCACCAAAAAGAAGGTCAGGCAAAAAACAACTTACCACGAGGCAGAGCAGGAAAGTTTTAATTTTAAACAGGGTCATTTCCTAGCCTCTATCGAAGAATGCAAGCCAGGCTGCTACTGACTCTCATCACGCACACAGATACATGGGAATGGACAGAGAGGGGAGAATGTTAGGGGGATGGTGGAGTTACTTGGAAAGTTTGGTTATATTCTGAAATTTGCCATTTGCTAGGTTGCCTGTATACTGCATTGATGTGGTTTTGTTTGTGTAAGTTCTAAACATATCCCTAGCCGCCTGCATTAAGGAATGGTGCTGTCTAACTGATCACCTGTGTTTAGTCCTGGGGGTGTAGCTTCGCCTTTGAGACCTGATTTCCTGCACAAGCCCAATGTCCCTTCGTGCCACATGTTTTAGAGATGCAAAAAAGGCTGGATAATCTCTGTGGAGGTGTGGCAGAGCCTTAGTAAAATTTGTGTCAGTGAGAATTGAGGAAAAAGCCTCCCCTGGCACATAGAAAATTGGTGGTTAGTCATGAGATTTGGTCAGCAACAAATAGCTGATTGCTCTGCGTAATGATGACCAATTGTCAATGACAAAGGCCTTCTACCTGCCAACAACATATGAATGGCTCCGTTGTAATGGACCAGGTTGTGGGAGTGAATAATTATCCAGAAGCCATTAGACCTCCAAAAAAGAAGGCACTGTTTTTTTCTCTGCTGTAAAAAAAAACTAAAGGCTGAAGAAAATCAGTTTAATTTCTCCCACTAATTGTGGTAGCCTTGCGGTTGTGTTTAAGCAAGAAGTCGGAAGCTTTATAATTTGTCGACTAGATAATCTGCACCTCCTGCAAGGAAGTGAAAGTATCTGAAATGAGACAGAGAGAGAGAGAGAGACAGACAGACAGAGAGAGAGAGAGAGACAGACAGAGACAGAGAGTGGTGGAGGGGCGAAGTTAAAAGGAGAGTTAGACTTTTACCAAGTAGAATTATATGTCCATGGTTCATAATTTTTTTTGTCTTACCTGAGGCTAAAATCCATTCATTTGCAATCAACAGTAATCATTGTTGAGTACAGAAACCTGCTCTTTGCTTTCTGTCCACCTGGGTCTAAAAGACAAGTGCTCTGAGGAATTCTACATATTTCTTTAAAGTCTTTAACTTTTGTGATGACTTTGGCAGGAGCAGGGTGTGATCTCTAATCTGCTGCCCCATCGAACGATGACAAAATGCTGACACAGCCAGCTACAGCCATATTGCATGGACGAAAAAGGAAATTTCTTGATTTTCGGGTTTGAGCACCACATGATATCCAAGTGAATGAAATTTTCAAAAATGTTTGACTTACGATAAAAGGGTAGAGAATGTAGAGTCAGGTCTTTGAAATGCATTGGTAATCTGCAGGGATATACACTCCATGAGTTAGAATGCGGAAGCCAGTAAATCTTGAACAACAGTATGGAGGAAAAACATTGACATGCAGAATATTGTATACATGAATAAAATGACTAAACTTGTCTTTTGACAGTCAGATTTCAATCCAGTTGGAAGGAATGACACACAGAGCTTTTCATTTTGCATTCATCATGGCAAGAAAAATCAAATTTCAAATGAGACAATTGCAAGGCCGACCTGAGTCAACTTGATAATCAATCAGCAGCTTTTCCTGCTGTGATATAAAGTGCTGTCTGGAATTTGGCATACTTCCACCAGGTGGAATGGTATATCAATGCTTAACACTGTCACCACACAGTGCCAGGGAATGGGGTTCGATTTCACCCTTAGTTAATGTTCTGTGTGGAGTTTGCATGTTCCCCCCAAGTCTGCATGGGTTTCTTCTGAGTGGGGCTGCAGTTTCCTCCCACAGTCCAAAGATGTGCAGATGAGCTGGATTGGCCATGCTAAATTGTCGCCCTGTGTCCAGGGATGTGCTGACTGGCTTCTCCTAAGCCAATGAAGTAAATAGCTTGTGAGGCTTTGGTTTTGTTTTTCTAAAGGTGGAACAACAGAAGCAGTCCGAATGAATGGGGCAAAACTCCCGCAGAAACTGGATTTTAGTTTGTCTTTCAGTAGCTGTTGGAGTTTGGAAGTTACTAACATCTCTCCCTGCTACAACAAAACACTTGAGTTATCTCTCTCTCTCTGTCAGAGTTTTCTCTTGATATTCTTTCTTCCTGGACTGGACAATCATATGTGAGGTAATCTATTTTACTGAATTTGCCTTTGCCAAGGGTGTGTTTAAGGGATGTTACTATATTGGAACAGTTACTATTATGTAGTTACATAATTTGTTATTCTGTTAAGATTTCTAATAGAGTTAAACTATTCCAATTCTTCTTTTGTTTGTATTTTAACTATTGTGTAAGAACAAAGTGTGTTTTGCTTCAATCCTAGTAGTTTGATCAATCAAATTATATCCAGAACACAACTCCTTACACTTGCCTTTAAACAGAGGAAAATGTTGGGGTGTAGGCTATCTCCTTTTATATTTTAGGAGATTTGGTCTGGCCCATTCTAGGTTTGGATCTAGAGACATGGAATACAACAACCAGATGATAACATTAGGTTATAGCTCAGTCAGAATGGAGTATCCTTGAATAGCTTTAGAGATTAATTAAAGGAAAATAACAGAATTGTTACAGTGCAGAAGGAGGCCATTTGGTTCATCATGTTTGTACTGGCTCACAGAAGTGCATTTGGACATTGTGTCAGTCTGTTCCCTTTTCGTTGTAACTCTGCGTGTAGTTTCTCATTGAATATTCATCCAATGTCTTCATGAATACTTCAAGTCAACCTGCCTCTACCACACTTTCATTTAGTTCATTCCAGACCCTAATTACTCACTGAGTACAAAATTTCTTTCTTGTGCCATGTTGTCTTCTTTATGCAAACATTTTCAAATTGTGCCTTCCAGCTCTCTCTTTTAGAGTCATAGAATCATAGAATCATACAGCATGGAAACAGGCCCTTTGGTCCAGTCTGTCCACACTGATCAGAATCCCAATCTGACCTGGCCCCATTTGCCAGCATTTGGCCCATATCCCTTTAAACCCTTCCCATTCATGTATCCATCCAGATACCTGTTGAATATTATAAATGTACGAGATTCTACCACTTCGTCTGGCAGCTCGTTCCAGACATGTACCACCCCCTGCATGATAAAGATACTGCTCAGGTCCTTTTTTAAATCTTTCCCCCTCAACTTAACCCTGTGTCCCCCAGTTTTTGACTCCTCCGCTCTAGGAAAAAGACCTTTGCTACTTACCCTCTCCATATAATGGGAGTAGAATTTTGTATCTTGACAATTGTTTTATTTCACTTTGTAACACTTATTCTGAAAATAAAGAACAAATAGAAATAAAGCACCTTCATTGAGGCTGTTCTCAAGGTTTTAATAGTTGAAACAGAACATCAATGTCTTTGTACTTCTTGCCATATTGCATTCACAGCTCACGATGGAGTGTGATCTACACTGGCAATCAGAGATCAGGTAAACCAAACCTGCTCAGTCTGTGAGCTAGAGTCTGAAGTTGCAATCACTTGTCATTTTAATTCCCTGCTCCTTCCCCTCTGACCCCTCTGTCCTCAGCCTCCTGCATTGGTTTACTGAAGCTCAAGGGGAGCTCGAGAAAGAGCGGCTCATTTTTTGATTCAGCAGTTTACAACCATCCATAGAGTTTCCTAAATCCATTGCCGCCAGTGAATGTCAGAAATTCAAAGGACACAAACGTTTATTTGAGATAACAAGGTGTGGAACTGGATGAACACAGCAGGCCAAGCAGCATCAGAGGAGCAGGAAAGCTGACATTTCGGGCCGAGATCCTTCATCAGAAATGGGGGAGGGGAAGGATGTTCAGAAATAAATAGGGAGAGACAGGGAGGCGGATAGAAGATGGATACAGGAGAAGATAGGTGGAGAGGAGACAGACAATTTAAAGAGGCAGGGATGGAGCCAGTCAAGGTGAGTGTAGGTGGGGAGGTAGGGAGGGGATAGGTCAGTACAGGGAGGAAGGGCAGGTCAAGGGGGTGAGATGAGGTTAGTGGGTAGGAAATGGGGGTGGGAACTTGAGGTGGGAGGAGGGGACAGGTGGGAGGAAAGACAGGTTAGGGAGGGGGGTACAAGCTGGGCTGCTTTTGGAATGCGGTAGGGGGAGGGGAGATTTTGAAGCTTGTGAAGTCCACATTGATACCATTGGGCTGCAGGGTTGCGAAGTGGAATATGAGTTGCTGTTCCTGCAACCTTTGGGTGGCATCGTTGTGGCACTGCAGGAGGCCCAGGATGGACATGTCATCTAAAGAATGGGAGGGGGAGTGGAAATGGTTTGCGACTTGGAGGTGCAGTTGTTTATTGCGAACCGAGTGTAGGTGTTCTGCAAAGTGATCCCCAAGTCTCCACTTGGATTCCCTGATGTAGAGGAAGACACAACGGGAACAGCGGATGCAGTATACCACATTGGCAGACGTGCAGGTGAACATCTGCTTGATGTGAAAAGTCTTTCTGCGGTCTGGGATGGGGGTGAGAGGGGAGATATAGGAGCAGGTGTAGCACTTCCTGCAGTTGCAGGGAAAAGTACCAGGTGTGGTGGGGCTGGAGGGGGGCGTGGAGTGGATAAGGGAGTCACGGAGAGAGTAGTCTCTCCAGAAAACAGACAAGGGTGGGGAGGGAAACAAGTCTTTGGTGGTGGGGTCGGATTGCAGATGGTGGAAGTGTCGGAGGATGATGCGTTGGATCCGAAGGTTGGTGGGGTGGTACGTGAGGACAAGGGGGATTCTGTTTTGGTTGTTTTTGCTGGGAGGGGGTGTGAGGAATGAGTTGCGTGAAATGCGGGAGACACAGTCATGGGCGTTCTTGACCACTGAGGGGCTTAGTTGCGGTCCTTGAAAAATGAGGACAACTGAGATGTACAGGAGTGGAATGCCTAATCCTGGGAGCAGATACAGTGGAGTCGAAGGAATTGGGAATATGGGATGGCATCTTTGCAGGAAGGTGCGTGGGAGGAGGTGTATTCTAGGTAGCTGTGGGAGTCGGTGGGCTTTAAATGGATATCAATTTCTAGGGGGTTGCCAGAGATGGAGATAGAGAGGTCCAGGAAGGAGAAAGAAGTATTGGAGATGGTCCAAGTGAGCTTAAGGTTGGGGTGAGAGGTGTTGGTGGAGTGGATGAACTGTCCAAGCTCCCTGTGGGATCATGAGACAGCGCCGATACAGTCATCAATGTAACGGAGGAATCAGTGGGGTTTAGGGCCAAAGAGGGATTGTTCCATGTAATATATGAAGAGGCAGGCATAGCTTGGGTCCATGCGGGTACCCATGGTCACCCCCTTTGTCTGTAGGAAGTGAGAGGAATCGAAAGAGATCTTTTCAATTTTTCTCTTTCAATTCCTCCTACTTCCTGTGGACAAAGGGGCTGGCCTTGGGTACCCGCTATGCCTGCCTCTTTGAGTTTGAATATCATTTCAAAGAAATCACAAATCTTAAGCCAAAAAGCTAGATCAACCTTCTAGTGAATTAATTGAAAAGTTGAACTTTTATGATGAGGTAGATGTGAGAAATTAATAATTCTTTTAAGCTAAAGTTATGATGATTAATGAATGATATTTCAGATTTAAAAAGTGTTTGTCATGTGATAATGGACTCTATGGACTGAATTTTTCACTGGGGTAAATTCTCACCACCAGCACTGAAACCAGTAACTGACCCTACACCAATGGGCAATAGGAATCACTTTTACCAGCAGCCAATTAGCAGAGAGTGCCACCAGAACCATCCTCCAATGAAAAATGGTAACCCATGTTCTAGACCCACTAGCCTAATCAGATGCTATGGCTACAGGTAAATGCAGATAACATCCCTGAAGGGAATGCAAGCTTATATTTTTGGCTTTCGATGGAGTAGGGAGATAGGTGGCTAACATCTGGGCATGGGTTGGGGAGGATTCCATCAGTGGCCCACAGCCATCAGATTGCTTTTTGCTGTGGAATGGCACCATTGTGGACAATAGAGTGGACATAATGGAAGGTGGAATCATCCAATCCCCAAGGTCTAGCTGAGATACTGCCACGATTTCATCTGGTGTCCTCCACATAGAATCTGATTTCACCTCCTGATGCCAGTAAAAGTTATCCCCTAATTTTCATAATTGGCCAGTAGTTGAGATTCTTACCATTAATTCTGTCACATGAGGGCAGGAAGATATTGATCATCACTCCCAATTCCTTTGTCTGTCATTGCCCCTTTTGTTATGCCTCAACAGGGCCCCCTATTGAAAATCAGGACTGCTTTTCCCAGAGTAAGTTTAAATTTTTTTTTATCAAATCGCACAATGTGAGTTCTGAAGAAGAGCCATATCTGACTTGAAATGTTAACTCTGTTTTTCTCTTGCCACAGAGGATACCAGACCTGCTGAGTTTCTCCAACATTCTCAGTGTTTGTTTCGCACTTCCAGCATTGGCAATATTTTGCTTTTGTCCTTAATTTACCTGCGATAGGAAGCCTCAGGTTAATAGAAAACCTATACTTAACAAAAACAATTATTCATTCTGGATGAATAGATTCTAACCGCAGGTAAATAATTATGAACTTTACCATGCAACTTTACTCGTCAAATCTGTAATCACTGCCGACCCCCAAAACATGCATAGAGACAGACAATAAAGTTGGTGTTATGATTTGAAGGAAAGAATACTGGAGCAACAGTTTAGTGGTGCCGATCCTTAGGATTTGTTAGAGTGCTCCTTTCATTTCCCAAGTCCTTCAGGTCTATGATAATTTCCTTCCAGTTGGTTCACTTCTTCACAACAGTCACAGATCGACTGGTTCACAAATGGTAACTTATCAGTTAAGAAACAGCAGCTCGCAGCAATTCGTGGGCGAAGCAGCTGTCTTTCTTTCGCTTTAGGTGTTTTACGAGAGAGAGAGAGAGAGAGATCACTTCTAAGGTCCTTGTTCTGCTTCCCCTGCCAGAGGGCTAAAGGCTTCTTCATGTATCATTCACACCACCAATCTTTTTAGCCACTCAGGAACCAATCAGAAAGTTATCATCAGGCTGATGCCCTTCAATCTTCGCAATTGGTCACACAATTCCACTAACCAATCAGCAACCAGTTGCTGGCTAAACATCACTTTGTATACTCACCTGGAGCTGTGTCATCTTCTTACACCATCCCCCACTGCTTGCAAAGCAGTTGTGTAAACACAGCATGTAATGAGTTGCAGCATCAAGGTGATGGTAAGTTTGATAACTTGTCATGATCTCTCTACCTTAATGAGTTTGTACTTGTTACATTGGTTATACCCTCATCATGTGACTCTTATACCTGTCATGTTATTCCAGCCATTTGGTTTATCTCTAGCACCATCTTATTTTTTTTTGTAATTACCTCTTGCCTTAATTAATAAGATCATAGGTCATCCCTTCACTTGTTATTCAGCTGTTGACACTTAACTCATGCCGTCTGACACTTCTGATCACCTGCAAAGAAATGTTATTCACCCTCTCAACAACACACTCACACCATTTCTACTTACTTTTTGACACTGTTAATTACCTGGAATTATCTTGCCATGATGCCTCCACCTATAAATTCTGTGCCTATGCGCTTCTCTCCATTTCATCTAACAAAAGAGCAGCGCTCTGAAAGCTTGTGATTTCAAATAAACCTGCTGGATTATAAGAACAAAGTTCTGGAAAAGCTCAGCAGGTCTGGCAGCATCTGTGGAGCAGAGAGCAGAGCATTGGACTATGACCTGGTATTGAGTGAATACTGATTTTGTCCAAACTAGCCCAACACCGACACCTCCACATCAATGCTTTTTAAAAATTATTCCTCTGTCCTTTGTTGTCCAATAGTCCACAATCAAAAATGAAATAGAATAAAAAGGTTTGATCCTTACATGCCTCCTTATCCATCTCTTTGACCTGGATTATTTGAGCTAAGGAGACTGTAATGGGACAGAACAAAAACTTGTATGATTAGAATTGAGATTACATATTTACAAATTAATTCATTGCGCAGCCCATAAATTATTTTAAAATGAATCAGATATTTGATTAAAAAGAGGCCACAACAAGGAGTACTCTTATCAGCAGAACTGAAGCCAGGAGACAAAGGGAGAAAACTAGGGGTAGAGGAAAGTGATGGTGGAGAGAGGCTTATATTTTATACAAGGGTGGAACGAGAGCATGTAGAATGGGATTTACAGATTCGGAAGAATGTGAGAGGACATAATTTCCATGGAAACTGGAATTATCTGATCTGGATTTCTGTGTTGTACTGGCAATGATGACTTTTGTAAATTCATTTTACAGAGGATAAGAAGGAAGGACTAGTGAGTGTGGTACTCAAATTAAACCACATCAGCATTTGGTTGAGTCATTCGGTTAATCAGAAATTGACTATCATCAGTGTCTGAATATGAAAAGAGAAATGTTCTGTCTCTGGGAAAATATTTCAAACATCAGCACAACTGAGGAACTGCGAAATGAGAAAGGGATGATCACCTTATTGGGAATGTACTACAGATCCTCCACCCCCCAATGGCCAGCAAGAAATTGAGAAACAAATTTGTAAAGAGGTCTCAGTTATCTGTAAGAATAATAGGGTGGTTATGGTAGGGGATTTTATCTTTCCAAACGTAGACTGGGACTGCAATGGTGTTAAGGGCTTGAATGGAGGGGAATTTGTTCGGTGTGTACAAGAAAATGTTCTGATTCAGTATGTGGATGCACCTACTAGCAAAGGAGCAAAACTTGACCTACTGTTGGGAAATAAGGCAGGGCAGGTGACTGAGGTGTCAGTGGGAGAGGACTTTAGGGTCAGTGACCATAATTCTATTAATTTTAAAGTAGTGATGGAAAAGGATAGACCAGGTCTAAAAGTTAAAGTTCTAAATTGGAGGAAGGCCAATTTTGATGGTAATAGGCAAGAACTTTCAAAAGTTGATTGGGGGCAGATGTCTGCAGGCAAAGGGGTGGCTGGAAAATGGGAAGCCTTCACAAGTGAGATAACAGGAGTCCAGAGCCGGAATGTTATTGTTAGGGTGAAGGGCAAGGCTGATAGGTGTGGAGAATGCTGGATGACCAGAGAAATTGAGGTTGTAGTCAAGAATAAGAAGGAAGCATGTGTCAGGTACAGATGGCATGGATTGAGTGAATCCCTAGAAGAGTATCAAGGCAGTAGGAGTATACATGAGAGGGAAATCAAGAAGGCACAAAGGGGGCATGAGAGACCTTTGGCAAATAGGGTTAAGGAGAATCCAAAGGAATTCAACAAATACATTAAGGTCAAAAGGGTAATTAGGAAGAGAATTGGGCCTCTTAAAAGTCAGCAAGGCTCCCTACATGTGGAACCACAGGAAATGGAGGAAATATTAAATGAGTATTTTGCATTAGTGTTTACTGTGGAGAAGGATATGTAAGTTGGAGAATGTGGAGAAATAAATAGTGACCTCTTGGAAAATGTCATATTACAGAGGACAAGGTGTTGGATGTCTTAAAACACAAAGGTGCATGAATGCCCGGAACGTGAGCAGTTGGGAAGCTAGGGAAGTGCTTATTGGGTCCTGCCCTGGGATATTTGTAACATTGATAGCCACAGGTGAGGTGCAGAAAGACTGGAGGTTGGCTAAGGTGGTGCCACTATTTTAAAAAGGTGGTAAGGGAAAGACCATGGAACTATAGACCGATGAGTCTGACGTCAGTGGTGGGCAAGTTGTTGGATGGATCCTGAGGGATAGGATTTTCATGTATTTAGAAAGTCAAGGACTGATTAGGGATAGTCAGCATGGTTTTGCACATGGGAAATCGTGATTCACCAACTTGATTGAGCTTTTTGAAGAAATAATGAAGAGGATTGATGAGGGTAGAGTGGTGGAAATGATCATTATGGACTTCAGTAAAGGGTTCAACAAGGTTCTTCATGGTAGACTGGTTAGCAAGGTTAGCTCACATGGAATACAGGGAGAAATAACCATTTAGATAGAGAACTGGTTCAAAGGTAAAAGACAGAGGGTGATGGTTGCTTTTCAAATTGGAAACCTGTGACCAGTGGTGTGCCACAATGATCGGCGATGGGCCTACTGCTTTTTGTCATTTATATAAATGATTTGAATGTGAACATAGGAGGAACAATTAGTAAGTTTGCAGGTGACCCTTAAATAGGAGGTGTAGTGGACAACGAAGAACATTACCTCAGAGTACAATGGGATCTTGATCAGATGGGCCAATGGGCCGAGGAGTGGCAGATGGAGTTTAATTTAGATAACTGTGAGGTGCTGCATTTTGGAAAGGCAAATCAGGACAGGATTTATACACTTAATGATAAGGTCTGGGGTTGGGGGGGGAGAGGTGTTGCTGAACATAGAAACCTTAGCTGTGCAGGTTTGTAGTAACTAGAAAGTAGAGTCGCAGGTAGACAGGATAGTATAGGAGGCATTTCCTTTATTGGCCAGTGCATTGAGTACAGGAGTTTGGAGGTCATGTTATGCCTGTACAGGACATTGGTTAGGCCACTTTTGGAATACTGTGTGCAATTCTGGTCTCCCTGCTGTAGGAAAACGGTTCAGAAAAGATTTACAAAGACGTTGCCAGAGTTGGAGGGTTTGTACGAGAGGGAGAGGCTGAATAGGCTGGGGCTTTTTTTCCTGGAGCACCAGAGGCTGAGGGGTCACCTTATGCAGCTTTATAAAATCCTGAGGTGGATTGATAGAGTGAATAGACTCCCTGGGGTGGGAGAATAAAAAAAAGAGGTCAAAGGCTTAAGGTTAGAGGGGAAAGGTTTAAAAGGGATCTAAGGGGTAATTTTTTCATGCAGAGCAAGCTGCGTATATGGATTGATCGGCCACAGGAAGTCATGGAGGCTTGTACAATTACAACATATAAAATGGGTTTATGAATAGATTAGATTCCCTCCAGCGTGGAAACAGGCCCTTTGGCCCAACAAGTCCACACTGCCCCTTGAAGCATCCCACCCAGGCCCATCCACCTACAACCCACACATCCCTGAACATTACGGGCAATTTAGCATGGCCAATCCACCTAGCCTGCACATCTTTGGATTGTGGGAGGAAACCGGAGCACCCGGAGGAAACCCACACAGACACAGGGAGAACGTGCAAACTCCACACAGACAGTCGCCCGAGGCAGGAATTGAACTTGGGTCACCTGGCGCTGTGAGGCTGCAGTGCTAACCACTGAGCCACCGTGTCGGGAGGGGTTAGAGGGAAATGAGCCACAAACTAGCAAATGGGACTAGATTAATTTAGGATATCTGGTCAGCATGGATAAGTTGGATCAAAGAGTGTGTTTCTGTGCTGTACATCTGTATGGCTCTCTGTATCTGGAGAAACGGAGGGGGCGGGGTGTAGAATTAGATTTATAACTCGTGGAGAAAAATAAAACTAATTCTGATTTCATAAATAGAATGCATTTTCTGCATTGTAAATTTATTATTCTATGACTTTTTAAACCCTTTCCTTCCAAAAATGAAATTACAGTGGCAGTAATAATAGTAAATATCAAGTCAACCTCATCATTGATATTGCTTTTAGTTTGCTGGTGTTAATGAAATACATTTGTTCATTTAATTTGCTATCTCTCAGATTGTTCTGGTGTGAATGCAACTGATAAAAGATCATATGTTTGACAATCATTGTCACTAAATTATTTTTTCCTTAAAACCTGCAATTGCCACTGGGTTTTGATCAAGTTGCCCAGTGTGACAATCTAGAAGGTATGTTTAAAAAATAATTTCCAATTTCTTTGGCTGTGCATATTGTGCGTGTCTCTCTGACATGGTAAGAGCTGTTGCTATGAAAACAAAAAACGGAAAGCCTGTGTGGATTTGTAGTTACAGGAAGGTAACTGTGTTTGAAGAGGACATGTGTAAAAGCCCTGAAGGATGTAAAAAAAAGGTTCATTGGGTTATGTACCAATAAATACTTACCTTTTCATGTATAATCTCAACGTGTCTATATTGAATTATGGTGTTTCAAAACCTTAAGGGCATGCATCATAGAACATAGAACATAGAACATTACAGCACAGCACAGGCCCTTCGGCCCTCAATGTTGTGCCGACCTGTCATACTAATCTCAAGACCATCTAACCTACACTATTCCATGTACGTCCATATGCTTGTCCAATGACGACTTAAATGTACCTAAAGTTGACGAATCTACTACCGTTGCAGGCAAAGCGTTCCATTCCCTTACTACTCTCTGAGTAAAGAAACTACCTCTGACATCTGTCCTATATCTTTCACCCCTCAATTTAAAGCTATGCCCCCTCATGCTCGCCGTCACCATCCTAGGAAAAAGGCTCTTCCTATCCACCCTATCTAACCCTCTGATTATTTTATATGTTTCAATTAAGTCACCTCTCAACCTTCTTCTCTCGAATGAAAACAGCCTCAAGTCCCTCAGCCTTTCCTCGTAAGACCTTCCCTCTATACCAGGCAACATCCTAGTAAATCTCCTCTGCACCCTTTCCAAAACTTCCACATCCTTCTTATATTGCGGTGACCAGAACTGTACACAATACTCCAAGTGCGGCCGCACCAGAATTTTGTACAGCTTCACCATAACCTCTTGGTTCCGGGACTCAATCCCTCTATTAATAAAAGCTAAGACACTGTATGCCTTCTTAACAGCCCTGTCAACCTGGGTGGCAACTTTCAAGGATCTGTGTACATGGACACCGAGATCTCTCTGCTCATCTACACTACTAAGAATCTTACCATTAGCCCTCTACTTTGCCTTCTGGTTACTCCTACCAAAGTGCATCACCTCACACTTGTCTGCATTAAACTCCATTTGCCACCTCTCAGCCCAGCTCTGCAGCTTATCTATGTCTTTCTGCAACCTACAGCATCCTTCGTCACTATCCACAACTCAACCGACCTTAGTGTCGTCTGCAAATTTACTAACCCATCCTTCTACGGCCTCATCCAGGTCATTTATAAAAATGACAAACAGCAGTGGACCCAACACCGACCCTTGCGGTACACCACTAGTAACTGCTCTCCAGGATGAACATTTCCCATCAACTACCACCCTCTGTCTTCTTTCAGCAAGCCAATTTCCAATCCAAACTGCTATATCTCCCACAATTCCATTCCTCTGCATCATAAAATATGTTTAACATCCCTTTTGATTTAATATCAGAAGCCTGTTTCAGTACATTTCTATATCACCATTCACAACCTTAGGAAGTCTCAAAAATTTGTATCGCCAACTAAGAACTTTTTGAAGTGTAGCCCCTGTTCTAATGCATGAAGCTCAGTGGTTAATTTGTGCACAGCAAGCTCCCACAAACACCAATGAGATGACAACCAAACAGTTAGCCTGTGTTAGTAATGCTGATTCAGGAATAAATACTGGACAGGTCAACAAGGAAGAACTCCCCTATTCTGTTCTATGAAGTCAAACGATGGAATTTTTTCTATCTATTTGGAAGGGCATTTTTGTTTAATATTTCAGCCAAAAACAATGGCACATTCCTCAGAAATGCTTGAGAGCCACCTTAGTTTTTACAAAGGCTCTAGATGGAAACTTTTTACTATTATTTTATACTTTTTGCAATGTAAAGTCATAATTGTGAATTTGTGCACTGAAGTCGTACTGTTCAATTCATAGCCTGTTCAATTATTAGTTCCACAAGCCTAAAGTTGAATGCAATTATCATTGCACACAAGTTTCCAATATACATTCACTTTCCAGGCATACTCATTTTAAGAATTTATTTCAATTCACTCTTATTTTAATTCACTCTTCCAAAGTATATTTTGGAAAACAATTTGCGGGTGCAATTAGTGATTCTCTTAGACATGGATAAATTTGTTAGAAAATTATTGCAATGGAGAAGTACTCCAAGAATTTACAACATTTGAGTTTAGAGTTTAAGTGTAATTTTTGTATGGTTTTCTGTATAGCAGTTTGGTGCCAACACAAATTTATCTCACATGTTTATCAAGTTTCTAATAAAATTGTTTTGACAAGTGGTTAGTTCCACTTTCAGACTGGTTACAAATATTTCAATGTCAAGAAAAACTATTCTTAAAGTTCCTACAAGATATTCTGCCATAGATTTTGTAATTGACAATTCAATGGAATTTTTATTGTGCAATTTTTCCACGTTGAAACATGAAACATGTAAGTAACTTCTATAATTAGCCTATTATTTGAGTTGCTTTCCTATGGTTAAGGGATAAAACTGTGTCCATTGCACTGTTTTGCATTAAATAAAAGGCATTGAAAATCCAAGTATTTATATCCCTTTCCAGCGATAATACAATTAACAAGCATTCAAAATTATTCATTTCAAACTCACAGAACCGTGGGCTAGATAACTCTTTTGGAATTCTGCCTCTACACCATGCCAACCTCTTCAGTTCTAAATGTTGTTGTTAACACAAATGAAATTATTGACTGCTGTCCTTTTGAAGAGCACAGTTTTGAGAAAAGACACACACTAAACATCCAAAAAGCCCGCACTGAACATTGGCTGATGAAATAGCTCTAACTCAGCTGCTGATATTGTGAACCAAGTGACACTTCCGTTTTGTTGGCCTGACACACCAATATAAAGAGTTGCAAACAGGTTGTGTACAGAACAGCAGACAGGTGAGAGAGTCGGATTATAAAGGGAAATAAAAAGTAAGCTAAGTAATTTTCACCGACCATGGTGCATGGAAAATACAAAAGGTTTCTCTTCCATTTGTCTGCCGTGTGGAGTTTTCAAATTCTCCCCATGTCTGCGTGAGTTTCCTCCGGGTGCTCTGGTTTCCTCCCACAGTCCAAAGATGTGCAGGTTAGGTGGAATGGCCTCTAAATTACCCATAGTGTCCAGGGATGTGTAGGTTAGATGGACTAGTCATGGGAAATGCAGGGTTATGGGGATGGGGTAGGGGGTGGGTCTGGTTGAGACGCTCTTCAGAGGGTTGGTGCAGACTTGATGGGCCAAATTGCCTGCTTTCACACTGTAGAGATTCTGTGATTCTATGATTTGGTATAGTTCCTCTAATTTTTATGTCTCCTGTCCAATAAAGAGCCTTGGAATTCCATTGCTAAACATCTTCCCTTCTCTATCTATCTTTTTTCCTTCAGGACTCTCCATAAAGCCTACATCTTTGACCAGTCTGCCCTCATATTGCCTTATATTGAACCACATTCAATTTTACTTCTTAATGCACCTACAAAGCACCTTGGAATATTTTAGGAATATTTTATTCGGCCCATTGAACCTGTTCAAAATTCAATGAGATCATGGTGGATCTGTGGCCTACCTCTATATAGCTGTCTTTGGCCAATATCCCTTAATACCTTGTTTAAGAAAATTATGTATCTCAAATTTAAAATTAAAAACTGATCCAGCATTGACTGCTGTTCATTCCAAACCTTTACCACCCTTTTAATGGATTAAACGTGTTAAATAAATATGTTATTGTTGTTGATGACTGAAAGTCTGGCCCATAAGCAGCATCTTAATTATACCTCACCCCCATTCCACACCCTGTGAGAGAACCGCTATTACATTGTCTTTTATTTCAAATTACCAGATATCTGAAATTGGAGGAACAAAAACAGAAGTTGCTGGAAAAGTTCAGCAGGTCTGGCAACATATGTGAAGAAAAAAATCAAAGTTAACATTTTGGGTCCGGTGACCCTTCCTCAGAACTGGACCCGAAATGTTAACTTTGATTCTTTTCTTCGCAGATGTTGCCAGACCTGCTGAACTCTTCCAGAAACTTCTGTTTTTGTTCCTGATTTACAGCATTTGCAGTTCTTTCGGTTTTTATGAAGTTGGAGGAATTCAGTTCCTGGCAATTACTGCCTGTTCCAACTTGGGTGCCTCATTCAGACTGAAGCATTAACAGTAGCATGGAGCATGACAGAGGCTTTTACTGGTCAAAGCTTTTGTCTAATTTATGCTAAATTTCCAAAAGCTGTTTGGTACCTAGGAGAGGATTATTCAGAGGTAAAAATTGCTGATGGCAGCTGCAATATCTGAGCTACAATTGACCGTTAGACAGAATCATGACAATTATCTCGTGCAGAAAATAACATAGCAGCAAAATTCTACAACAACTATGAATACCATAAATTAATTTTGTTGAGCAGACAGCTGGAGTTGCTGGAAATATGAAGCTAAAATGGAAAGTTTTAGAGATACTCAGCAGATCTGGCAGCATCTGTGAAGAGAAAGCAGTGTAAATGTTTCAGGTCCAGAGACCTTTTGGATTTTGTTGATGTCTGTTAGAACCATGGAATGATAAATTAGAATACACAACGAGGCCATTCAATCTGTCAACTAGTGCTGGCTCTCTACAAGAGCATTTTATCTAGTTCCACTCCCATCCCTTTTCCTATGATGCTGCAAATTATTCCCCTTCAGCTACTCATCAAATTGCCTTATAGTTATTTTCTAATCATCCAGATCAGAGACATTATCACACATCGCTGGAGCAGGTGGGACTTCAACCTGGGTCTCCTGACCAGAAGGTAAGGACACTCCCACCGCGCCACAGAGGCCCTTATTACTCAATTAGGTTGACTTTTAAGACTTATGATTGTAACTGCCTCCACCTCACTCTCCAATAGTGAATTCCACAATCTAATTTATCATTTGCTGCACAAAAGAGGTTTTCCTCATGTTACCCACAGAACTTTAAAATCACTTCTTATATTTTCTTTTCCAGAAACCTAGTTTGAAAATAGCCAGACCTACAGATTATTAGTCTTATGAAAAGAAACACTTGACATGAATCCAGGGAAGTACAGGCTATTCACAGAAAATCTCATGAGAAATCGTTGGGGAGTGAGGAGATCTTGCAAAGTGGAATTTAGGCTTTGAGGTATATTCTATAGCTGGCTGAATTGTTGGCATTTACCAATTTTGGATTAATAGCGGTAGTGTAACATTAGTGAATGGAATGGACTCTATTTTGCAATTATATGCTTGAGTCAGAAATAGGTTTTATCAAGATTTCTGTAAATTTCAAGCAAAAATAGCCAATT
Organism: Stegostoma tigrinum; assembly: GCF_030684315.1. Lineage (NCBI taxonomy): Eukaryota > Metazoa > Chordata > Chondrichthyes > Orectolobiformes > Stegostomatidae > Stegostoma > Stegostoma tigrinum. Next base: position 43,383,455 of record NC_081377.1, on the reverse strand, counting down.
TGTGAATTTTTGTATTTCAGCCAATGAAAGCACCTATACAACAATTCAACCTAAATTAAACATTAGATTTAAATATAAATGACTAAAGTTCTGGAATATGGTGTTATTAGCGTATAGGCTTGGCAGCTTTGAGCTTTAGAATCACAGAATACCTACAGTGTGGAAGGAGGCCATTTGACCCATTCAGTTTGCACCAATCCTCCAAAGAGCATCCCACCCCATCCCACTAACTGTATCCTTGCATTTCCCAGCATTAATCCACCTAGCCTACATATCCCTGGACACTGTAGACAATTTCTGTATGGCCAAACCACCTACCCTGTACATCTTTGGACTGTGGGAGGAAAATGAAGCACCTGGAGGGAACCCACGAAGACACGGGGAGAATTCCACACAGACGGTCACTCCAGGCAGGAATTGAACCTGGGCCCCTGGCACAGGAAAGCAGAGGTGCTAACCACTGAGCCACCGTGCTTTGATATTCTGAAAATATAATGATTAAAAGTACTGAAATACTATATTTGGTTGAGAACGATGCTTCAATCAGTTCATATTCATTAGAAGTAAACTCTCCAATGCTCATTGAAAGAACGATAAAAGACTTCCATTTATGCAATGTTTTTCTTGACCTGGGGACCTCTCAAAGTGCTTTACAGCCGTTATAATGCAGGGGCGATTGAACAGGGATAACGTTGATGTTTCACTGGAACTGAGAAAAGTTATAAATGTGGAATGAACAAGTGAAATAGGGAGGCATAGGAGCAAGAGAATAAGTAAGAATAACACTGTGGGACAGAAGGCAGGGAGAAATTAAATGACAAAAGGTTTTATGGTGCAAAACCGAAGGGAATGGTAGTGGGCAGAATATAGAGCAGTACAGCCCGGAAACAGACCCTTCAGTCCAATTCATCCATGCCGACCAGATATCCTAAATTAATCTAGTCCCATTTGCCAGGATTTGGCCTCTCTCCCTCTAAACCTATCCCATTCATAAACACATCCAGATGCCTTCCAAATGTTGTAATTGTACCAGCCTCCACCACTTCCTCTGGCAGCTCATTCCATTCAGGCACCACCCTCTGTGTGAAAATATTACCTCTCAGGTCCCTTTTAAATCTTTCCCCCTTTCATCTTAATCCCATGCCCTCTAGTTGTGGACTCCCTTACCCTAGGGAAGAAACCTTGACGATTCACCTCATCCTTCCCCTTCATGGTTTTACAAACTTCTATAAGGTAGATGTATTAAGAGGAGGGGCTGGAGTTTCAATGATTTGGGCCAATTGAAGGAGCTTCAAAAGGAGGAGGGTGTGGCAAGATACAGATAAAGAAATGTTATCCTGAATTCTGTCAAAAAGGAGAAGGGAACACTGTGAATCAAACAGGTTTGAAACCCAAACACAACAGGTCTTTTATAAATTAGTCCTGAGTTCAAACAGACACCGTTTTCATTATTCTGAGGGTCTTGGCTAACCATCAGGCATTACAAATTTGTGAATTAGACTGAAAGGCTCTTGAAAGGTGGATAATATTTTGAAGTCGGACATTTAGTGACTCCTGCTTTTAAGTGCAGAATGGCCAACTCAGTTCCTCGATAAGGTGGCTGTAAATTTTCTTCTGGAAAATGAAAGTTGATTGACTCAACCTAGTTTTCTGTGACGATGGACTAAAGCAGAATGCAATGATTCAGAATATAAAACTGCAGATCAAAAATTGGCTGATTTGGTTAATTGGAAGATTGTACAGTAAGGATTCCTCATCCATGTTTGGGAAGAATATAAATTATCGTGTAAAAGAGATGAGCTATGGGCTTTCTCATAGTGAGCTTGTTTAGAAGTGAGCATCTCTGTATTGCATAAGATAGCAGATGGCTACAATTAAAATGAAACCAGTTACATAAATTCTGAAATTCAGATGATTAGAAACACTTGAACTTCTGATATTTACAATCTGAAACCCATGATGATGTAATTGCTTTGTAACATATGGTTAACCATTTATTATTGAAGATTACCTGCGTCACTTGAGACAAGATGATCAAAGACAAATGTCAGAAATGGAATTTAAATTCTCCATGTCAATGGCAGATTTGTTAATTAGTTCAGCATTTGTCATAATTCATTAGCTGAAATTAACTGTAATACTAAATATCATGTATGCCAACGCTTACTACTTTGGTTGCAAAGATTTAGTTGCCAGAAAGATAAATCATATTTAAATGACCTTCGAAAGTGCCAAATTTTGTCTCTCACTGTGGGTTCAGGATAGAAACTATGCTGCCAGTTACCACCTGATCTGATTTATTGAGTCAGTTTGCTATCAAACTGTTACACGTATCTCATAAACTAAAACAATTTGCCGACCATTTGTGCTTCTTATGTGCTCAATACTCTAGAGTAAATATTCGCAGCAGTATGTGCTATATCATTATCTCTGATTTTCTTGTGTGACCCTTTTGTTTAGCACTGTTATTGTAGAATTTATCTACATAAGAATGTTACAGATTGTGTGACAAGTATCTTGCTCAGTTTATCTCTTTGCTTGATTTCTTTATCTCTCACCCCCTCTCTTGTTCACGTACTGTTTTGTTATGTTTTCCATTGCTCATTTCTGTTCATTGACTTATGACTCCATGGGTTTGAAATGATTCATAAAAGAAACAAAAGTGTCATGAAGAAAAGCTTTATCACATAGTGAGTGGTTAGGGTCTGGGTTGCACTGCCTGGGAGTGTAGTGTTTTAGACTCAAAGAATTTTACTCCAAATTCGAACCAATTAACTACTAATTCAGACGACTATTACCTCTTCCCTCATTCATTTAGGCATCAAACATTCCTTCAGACCATATTAGATGTTAACATGGTGGAGTAAAGTTCACTTGAGGCATTAAAAAGGCAATTAGATTGTTTGAAAAGGAACAGTATGCAGGATATGGGAAGAAGGTTGAGGAATGCCTATACCAGTCACCCTTCTCAGTACCCAGGCGCACTTCAATGAGACAAACAATTTCATGGAACCATGAAGATCACTGGAGTCAAATGTTAAATTCTGTTTTCTCTCCACAGACACTGCCAGACCTGCTGAGTTACTCCAGTAATTTCTATTTTTGTTTCAGATTTGTAGCATCTGCAGTCATTTGTGTTTATTTTATGGCACTCCCACATGCTTGTAGCTGAATTGATTTCTCAAAAAATTTGTATTTACTTGAATTTATTCCGATTATGGCTTTACAAAAGAGTTTTGCGACATACTTCATATGAAAAGCACACAATAATTGATCTATTTCTTCTTTGAAACCATTCTAAGATTTAGGCTGAAGGCTTAACTAAAAGAAATCTCAAAAACATTCACCTTAAAATCCATACTGACATGGAAACATGTAAAGGTTGGAATGTCAGTTCAATAGCCATTCAGCCACTGTAAAGTCTTAGCTTCACAAGCTCAGTTTCTTCTCATCCTGGAGATAAGATTCTTAATCATTGCAGATGGTCTGATGGAACGTTTAAGCCAGTGTATACACAAGCAGGATGTATAATGAAGGGATTTCCCACCTTCCACCCATGTGAATCCTTATGCATGTGCAGTATTGGAAATCTACGCAAAAGCACACTACTTCTTGAGAATTTCACAGCACACTTCTCACCTTGCCATGGCACACAGATTGTAACCCCTGGCTTACACTGAGGTGACCTATTTCTTAACAGTTCAGAACTATTTCCTCTTATCATGAACAACTCGTTTGCATATCCAGCTTCAGTCAAAACTGACAAACTGAAATCCCAAAGCTTTTATCTGCAAAATATTGGTGTCCCCCCTAAATAAAAGAAAAATAATTCAATCACTTACCTTCTAAGTTGAAAGTCCAAAGCTGTTTACTTTGTTCGCTCATAAAAGCTCACCCAATGAAAGCAAAAGAAACCTCTCTTACAAGATAGTAAGAACTGCAGATGCTGGAGATAACACAGTTTGGAGCTGGAGGAACACAGCAGGCCAGGCAGCATCAGAGGAGCAGAAAAGCTGACGCTTCGGGTTGGGACCCTTTCTGAAGAAGGGTCTTTCTTGGGGACAACAGGAACAGTGATATGGCTCCTGGCTGGCAATTTAAAATGTCAGATTTTCCTTCTTAATGTAACATATAACACCGTACTCACAAAACTGTGACACTGGTCAAGGAATGCCATGCAAATATATTGATTGCATCTCTGCTGATGTGGCAAGCAATTGTTTTGAGGTTGTGAATTGAGGCCCAAATGTTTAGATAACAACGTTCAACTGAGAAAAAAATAATTTTCTAAGGACTTTTGAAGTCTTTTCCATTATGTTATTGAATGATTTCACCAATAGTAAATTAATGAAGTAGTAAATTGCTACATATGCTGGAATCTGAACTGAAAGCGAAAAACATTGGAGATCACAGCAGGTTAAGTAGCATACGTGGTTTTCTCTCCGAAGCTGCTGCTTGACCCATTGTTTTCTCTGACATATTTTATTCTCACTAAATCGATGAACATGCACTCCTTGACTGTGGTCTGTTCATTGTTAGGTATTTTACTGAAATTGAGCAAATCATTATGGGGGTGAGCATTTCCAACTCAAGCTAACTTACCCCTCCTTGTTGGTTATTCAAGTTTGATGAACACATCATCCCACAAAGTGACATACTCCTCTCTACTCAAGAATAGCAGAGATATGACAACACCAAGCCCCCTTTTTCTATATAAACTGACTGCAACCTCATTTTGCAATTCCCTGGATTATTATAGATTAAATGAGAATGTCTTCACTAAACTAACAAAGGTTGTAAGTACTAAAGCTGGTTCTACAGCTGCTTTAATGCATGTTCCAACAATGCAACTTGGCTGTAATGTGACCAGGGGAATGCTATTTTTAAAACACAAACATATGTTGGTTATAACATGATTCCACTGGTGCATGGAGGAGTATGCTTCAACATCACATGATCATTTCACAGGCTTTATCATGAATATCTACAATGTTAGCTCCGAAAGAGTCTCTGCACCAGCATCACATGTTCATTTTGCAGGCTTTGCCATGAAGAGCTTTCTTTGGAGGTACAGTAAAATCTCCTTCCCCATCAAGTCATCTAATAGAGCTTTGAAAAATACCTCATGGTGAAGTTTGAGATTTATAATAATGCTTGCTGTTTGGTTTGGTGGTAAATGGTGGAAGAATGCATTTTTATTCAGATATTCTACACCAGCTTCCCTTAAGCAAGCTCTGGGCCCATCAGGTCATTGTTATGAGTCAGCTGATGTTAATGACAATAACTCAAACTTGATGGAAATAAATATCAAATCAGTCAGAAAGAAAATAAGTCATACTAATTTATATAGATTATATAAGGGGCCATTGAAACTTTTAAACCAAATATTCAACAATATTTCTGTGCTAAATATGCATCTGTCCATTGTATTTTAGTCCTTCAGTAAAGAATAAATTCAATGGCTTTATGTAATCTTATAACTCTGCTCTATGATTTTTATCACTGATAGCATAAAATAATATTACTTTGAAATGGAACAATAAAGGTTAGTGTTAGAGTTATACCTTAAAATGCTCTGACCTCTGTTGCACTTAAACATACACCCATGCTATTGTCTTCAATGCTTAAGATAGGATTCAAAGTTAGTGATGGATTAAAGTTGGTCACATTTATCCACACACTTGACCTGTGGTGATGTGTCAAGACAGTAAAGATTCCATACAGCTTCTGTCTGGTCAGACTGTAGTAATTTTCTTTTCTACTCAACTCATAGCTCCTTTAACAAAAATAGCTGACTATTATTTATGGGTATTTTAGTCTCTTTTCTTCAGCGTGAAAGATTCCATCCCTTTTATAAAGTCTTCATCTCTGCAGGTGCAGCTGATTTATTTGCCTTAAGTGGCAGAACATGACTGGATTCCTGACTGAGGCCATTTAATTTAATAGCCTTCAAGTGCTGATAGGTGATGTGTTTAAATATGGAGTCCCACATCAATGGGACTGAAATGGTTTGCTAGAAATCATTGACCTTAAGATTTGTTAAATGTAAAGTAAAATTCTGCTCTTTGCTCACAATAAATACAACAAAATTGGAGTGCAGGTGCATCATCTGCACTGTCCTTATACCTATTGCTGTGTTGTTTATGAGTTACATATCCCAAATCAATAGGATCTGCTTCCTGTCTGCTTAATGTGGAGACATGTGGATGTTTATTTTACATCTTTAAGTGCCTCACAAGAGGAGGTGCTGAAAAAAGCTGAGAAACGTTGCTATGGGTATAAATTAAACTGTGGTCCTTTATTCCAGTGAGATTTGGGAAGTGAGCAGGTGTGCACACAGGAGAGGTCTAAATATAGCACTGAAAATGCAGTTCCATCTGCCAGCCACCATATGAATCTTCCCATTGTATTTTTGTCCTTCAGTAAGAAATAAGTCTGGTTACATGGTGCAGCCATTCAGAGCACTGCTGTTAATATGTTTGATTAGTAATCAGACTGAAAGAGTTTATGTACACCGATTATGTGAATAGCTTACCTCTTTTAAAAAACTGCAAAGAACAGTGATATTTCAGGAGGCATTGGGATCTGTGATATTACTTCATTGTTCAGAAGCAGTTTTTTTTAAAAATTAAAAACGAATAAAGTGAAATCATGGGATTATGGATTGTTTTGTTGTTTTGATCGCCAGACTGCTGCATCAAGAAGGGCCTAGTAATTTTTGTTTTTAATAGTCACCGTCCAAACCATTCAAGGCCAACAGTGCTGTGAATAGATTGTTATAATATAATCCTAAGATCTTCACTTTGCTTTCCTGTATTTTCCAGAAGGTGATGTACGTAAAGATAGAATAGAAGAGTTGCAAATTGCATCTTGTTGTCTCTGATTTTGCAATTCTCTCAGGTTTCGGGGTCAAAAATAGACACGGATGTCAGAAATACTCTGAGGTTCGTGCGTTACCTAATTTTTCTGGATAACCTCACTGCTCTACACTCGAGATTCTCATAATTGTGAACTTTCCAACTGTTCAACCAAGGATGACTTATTCCTGGACAATACTTCATAAACATGCAAAAATGGCAAACATTAACATGTGTGAATACAGAAAGGTGAGCCAATGGTTCCATTTTCCAATATCAGCTTCTTTAGGCAGTTACTGCCACATCAATACATGGGAAAAGAAAAGAAAAGTTAATGGCACCTTAACTGCTCGAGTATCCTTATTAGAGATTTGGATTAGCTGAACCCTAACCCTAATCCTATCGCAGGTAGTTTCCAATGCAGAGTGATACCAGCAGCATGGGTTCAATTCCCACACCAGCTGAGGATTCTCTTTCTCAACCTCTTTCCTTGCTTCAGGCGTGGTCACCCTAAGATTAAACCAATACCAGTCATCTTTCTCTAATGAGAGAGCAGCCCTAAGGTCTGGTGAAGCCGTGTGACTTTACTTTATTGTTTTTAAAATAGATATATATACATATATACCTATCCAGTTTAGCCACTAAGAATAATTTAAAGCCTATCTTCATACAGTAATCTTGACTCTTGTCAGAAGTATTTACCACTTTTCTCAATATTTGCAACAATACACATTGTAGGTGAAGCACACAAGCGTACTCATACTTTCAGTAATGTTTGCTCAGCTTAATAGAAATGGCTGTGAAAATTTCACTTAGGTCACATTTTAACTTGCCAGAATTAGTTACGCTGGTATATTATCTGAATATAATCTGAGTTTCCGCACAGTGGTGGTGGATTCTGTTACTATAGGAAAGGAGTGTAATAAGAATATGTGCCTCTCCAAATTCCTTGTTCTGCTGACTTAATATTAGGTGGTTTCATTTGCTTAGTGAGCTTAATTCCAGAATGTGAAGTGAGGCATGCTTTAAAATGACTGGCATCGTAGTCCTATTTTGTTTCTAGCTGCTGAAAAATGCTCCTTGTTAAAAATGATGCTAAACATTTTGCAAAAGCTAAAGAGTTTGCAGTATCCCCCCTTATCTCTGCTCCTTCTCCTGATTGTCATTTCTCCATGTCTTCATTGTCTTCTTTCAAACTTCTTTGCAACAATGTACGAAGATCTGTGCTTTGAAAATGACAGTACTCATTATTGTATTTTTTTTATCTTTGGGAAGTGATGACGGTATATTGATGACCTCTCGTCTGTCAATATTGATGGGGGGTTGGTGTTCCTCAGGTGCTTTGGTGAACCACAGCAGAGTTTTGAAGAATGGTGTGGGGGCGTGGGGTGGTATCTCACAGAAACATACAACATTCTAACAAGAATGCACAGTGTAAACACAGGAAGGATGTTCCCAGCGCCTTGGGACCCAGAACCCAGGGATCACAATCTACAGATGCAGGGTAGGTCATTTAGGACTGAGATGAGGAGAAATGTCTTCACCCAGAGAGTGGTGAGCCTGTGGAATTAATTGCCACAGAAAATAACTGAGGCCAAAACATTGAATGTTTTCAAGAAAGATTTAGGTATAGATTTTAGAGTTAAAGGGATCCAAGGGGATAAAGCAAGAAGAGGGGACTGAGTTGGATGATCAGCCATGATCATATTGAATGGCAGAGTGGGCTCAGTGGACCAAATAGCTGCCTCTTGCTCCTGTTTTCTACGCTGCAGGGTTTTGAAGAAAGGAAACGTCAAACAATTTTTCATCAATGCCTTTCATCCAACACTAAAAGACCAGTTGAAATATTTTACTGCCTCATTCATTAAAACAAAGCAGAGCATCTTAGCCTTAGAATGCCCTGACAAACAAGTACCAAGCATTTTTCTGAAACAGTTACATTAATGACTACAATAATTCAGCTGCCATGAGCACTACTATAAGCCAACATCTGCACTGACAGCGGTCACCAACAAATAACTAGATCCCAAATTAGCCACAATGCCGCATGATATTGACAGCATTTGTTAGATAGGAAATAATAGTTCCTGGAGAATGATTCCAAAGCATAGATTCAGGTAATCTCATAAACGGATGGAACAAACTCCCAGCAGTAATTAACCATCTGGGCCCAAACATGCGATTACCAGCTTGAAACCACCCATACATATACACCAGGCTTTGAATGATATTGCAAGATGGAATTCAATTGTAGCCTGGTTTGGGTTTACATCAGAAATCATCAAACATGATACATGATTGATTTCTCATTGAAGAATTAATTGCACAATGGAATATCTTTAATGTATGGAATTGGTACTTGGCATTTTATTATGATTACTTAATATAGTTGCTCTATATATTTAAATCAATTGGTTGAACCATTTCAAAGTCCTGAATTTATAGGGGTCTGAGAATTGTTGGGCATTGTGGCAGAGTCAGGTGAGAATCTGGTGAGGCCAAACTTATCGTTGGGTTTAACTCGCTCCATCTGCCGGGCATCAAAACGAGTTTCTCACTTGGCAGCAGGGAGTTGCCAATTGATGGAGAACGTAGTTTATTAAACACTTTATTAACGCCATATCAACATGAAACTGCCAATCTTAGAAACGGAACAAATATAAATGTTGAGATAACATGGTGTGAAGCTGGATGAACACAGCAGATCAACGAGGAAGGCTGATGTTTTGGGTTGAGACCCTTCTTCAGAAATGGGGGAGGGGAAGGGGATTCTGAAATAAATAGGGAAAGAGGGGAGGCAGATAGAAGATGGATAAAGGAGAAGATAGGGTGAGAGGAGACAGACAGATCAAAGATGCGGGGATGGAGCCAGTAAAGGTGAGTGTGGGTGGGCAGTTAGGGAGGGGATAGGTTGGTCCAGGGAGGATGGACAGGTCAAGGAGGCAGGATGAGGTTAGTAGGTAGGAGATGGAGATGGAGCTTGAAAAGGGAGGCATGGTTAGGTAGGCGGGGACAAGCTGGGCGGTGGCTGGAGGGGAGATTTTGAAGCTTGTGAAGTCCACATTGATAACATTGGGCTGCAGGGTTCCCAAGTGAAATATGAGATGCTGGTCCTGCATCTTTCTGGTGACGTCCACCTAGAAACCGATATCCATTTTAAGCCTACCGACTCCTCTCACCCAACTTCCTAGAAAAATGCCATCCCCTATTCCCAATTCATTTGCCTCTGCCACATCTGCTCCCGAGATGAGGCATTCCACTCACGAACATCCCAGATGCCCTCTTTTTTCAAGGCCCGCAACTCGCTCCACAGTGATCGAAAATGCCCCCGGCCCCGTCTCCCACATTTCCTGCAATTCATCCCTCACACCCCCTATCCGCAATAATAACCAAAACAGAATTCCCCTCATCCTCACATATCACCCCACCAACCTCCAGATCCAACGCATCATCCTCCGACACTTCTGCCATCTGCAATCTGACCCCATCACCAAAGACATTTTTCCATCCCCACCCTTATGTGCTTTCTGGAGGGACCATTCTCTCAGTGTCTCCCCTGTCCGCTCCACACACCCTCTAGCCCCACAACCCCCGGCACTTTTCCCTGCTCCACCTGCCCCTATACCTCCCCTCTCACCCCAATCCCAGGCCCTAAGAAGACCTTCCTCATCAAATAGATGTTCACCTGCACATCTGTTAATGTGGTATACTGTATCCACTGTTCCCGTTGTGGCCTCCTCCACATCAAACAAACCAAACGGGGGCTTGGGGACCACTTTGCGGATCACCTACGCTCAGTTTGCAATAAACAACTGCACCTCCCAGTTGCGAGCCATTTCAACTCCCCCCCACTACTCCTCGGATGGCACGTCCATCCTGGGCCTCCTGCAGTGCCACAATGATGCCATCCAAAAGCTGCAGGAACAGCATCTCATATTTCACTTGGGAACCCTGCAGCCCAATGGTATCAATGTGGACTTCACAAGCTTCAAAATCTTCCATCCCCCTACCGCATCCCAAAACCAGCCCAGCCTGTCCCCACCTCCCTAACCTGTCCTCCCACCTCAAGCTGCATCCCCATTTCCTGACCACTAACGTCATCCTGCCTCCTTGACCTGTCCGTCCTCCTGGACCAACTATCCCCTCCTTAACTGCCCACTTACACTCATCTTCACTAGCTCTAATCCCACATCTTTGACCTGTGTGTCTCCTCTCACCCTATCTTCTCATTTATCCGTATTCTATCCGCCTCTTCCTCTCTTCCTATTTATTTCAGAATCCCCTTCCCCTCCCCCATTTCTGAAGAAGAGTCTTGACCTGAAACGTCAGTTTTCCTGCTCCTCTGATGCTGTTTGGCCTGCTGAGTTCATCCAGCTCTACATCTTGTTATCTCAGATTCTCCAGCATCTACAGTTCCTACTATTTCTATGAATGTTGAGAATTCTTTTTATTCATTCAAAGGATGAGGGTGTTCCTGGCTAGGCAGCATTTATTGCCCATCCCTAATTGCCCAGAGGGCAATTAAGAGTCAACTACATTACTGTGGGGCTGGACTCACATGTAGACCAAGCCAGGTAAGGATAGTAATTTCCTTCCCTCAGGTAAACCAGACAGATTCATGGACATCATTAGGCTGTTAATTCCAGAATTTTATTAAATTCAAAATTCCACCATCTTCCACTGTGTAATTTGAACCCAGGCTTCCAGAACACTACCTGGGTCTCTGGATTAACAGTGCAGTGATAATAGCACTAGGCCACATTTCCCCCCTACCTGACATGGACGTCTGAGTGGATACCTGGCGATCCCAGCTCTCTACTGCCTGGGAGGAGCCTCATCATTGCTCAGCACCAAATAGCATTTCAGGACATGGTCCATAGGCACCAGCTACCACCTTTCATCCATGGACATTCGTATCTGGCTTTTGCCCACCTTACAACTATAATGATGCCTCTGATGCATGCAAACTGGTCAGAGAGCACAGTTGTACATTGCAGGGTGGGTTGGCAGCTCACATTGAGTGAGGCCTCTTCTAAAATACTGTGTCCAGTTTTCGTCACCCAGTTATAGGAAGGATATTATCAAGCTGGACCGGGTTCAGAAGAGATTTACCAGGATGTTGCCAGGTAAGGAAGGCTTGAGTTATAAATAAAGGCTGGATAGGCAGGGACTATTTTCATTGGAGCATGAGAGGTTGAGAGGTGACCTGATAGAAGTTTATAAAATAATAAGGGGTATCGATAGAGGTAACGATAGTTGACTTTTATCTAGGATGGGGAATTTCAAGGCTCGGGGAAATGTTTTTAAAGTGGGAGGAGAGATATTTTAAAAAGACATGAAAGGCACTTTTTTTTTTACAGAGGATGGCTCATGGGTGGAATGAATTTCTGGGGAAGAGGTGAATGTATGTATGATTGTAACATTCAACAGACATTGGGATAAGTACTTTAATAGGAAAGATTTGGAGGGATGTGGGCCAGGAGTGGGAATGTGAAGCTAGTTTAGTCTGGGATAATGTTCAGCATGGTTGGACCAAAGAGCCTGCTTCTGAGCTGTATGATTCTCTAACGGCTGCATGGCCAGGCACTGAACTCACAGATTGGGACTGGCTACCTCTTAGGGCTCTTCGTTTTTGATTTAGCATTTGTTTAGATACTTGCAGAATCCATGCCTTGCTGTGCCAAATATTGCAGCCACACAATCTGAGTTTTACTACTCACTGGTGCCCCGTCAATAGAGTCACCAACTTGCTGTGTGACAGTGTGAGATGGTAATTTCACCATGAGCCAGCAGCTTACCTGGCAAACTCACTGCCTGTTTAGCAAGCAGGTATCCAGGGCTCAAAATCTGAGGGAAGTCATCCTGTAATGAACTGCCTGGAGGTACCCGACAATCAGCCAACCTTGGCACAGTAGGTGATGGGTAGCCTCTGACACTAGTGCAGAGGACTGGCCACCCTGGTCTGGGTGTTCTTGATCAGGAGCTGAACGAAGAGCATTCTGTGTCTCTTTCCATTGTATGGGAATTCCAAAGTAAGTAATGGGAAAGACAATGGTTGTGACCCCACCTACAGGGGACAGAGTCAGTGTCTCATTCTGTGAGAGAGGGGCCTAAAGATACATTAACATGAGGACAACAGAGCCATGCAGTGTATAAGACACAGGCCTGCAAGCTCCCTATTCCCTGGCCATCTGAATGCATTGGCTTCCTATGTGTTCCTCACCTCTCTGCCCCAGACATCACTGACCCCCTCATTCTGACTAACACTTTAGGCTCCTTAGGGCAGGGAAAGATCAGGGATGATTGTCCAAGTGAGATAATGCTGTCAGCAGGTCCACGACCCCATGTCTTGTTTCCTTTGCTTCCAAAGTACCACAGAAAGATCTGGACACAAAAATTGATCTATGGTGCATTCTGTGTGGCCATGAAGTTAAGCACCACATTTCCATTTGGTCTACGCAGGGGCTCAAATGAATGAAGAGGCACACCAATGACATTTATAGAATGGGCAGCACGGTTGGCCGTTTCTCCATTACAACTGACTGGGGCAGGGGTGAGGCCTTAGACCAGGCTGCTGGGGAG